>NC_092389.1:63103368-63403368 GCF_030028105.1 Mobula birostris | reverse complement strand
TTCCGGAACCTCACTGACTTTACAACAGAACATGGACTGATTCCAACAGATGCAGCGCAGCCTGACACAACCTCACAGACAGACATGACGCCTCCCATTGAATCCGGCACAGGGAAGCGGGGAGAGGAATTCAAACTCGCTGCCGCAGTCAGATGTCCGGAACCGTGTCAGATGTAGATATATTATAAAACATTTCACAGTATTGATAACTATGAGGCGCCACGGCGGGTGTGTTAATTGACTCAGCATCGACTTCATTGTGCTGTCCATCACCTGCTTTATATTCAGTCATATCGCAGACATTTACTAAAAATCCACGACAGTTTCGTGTTACAACCCGGAACTCCTCACAGTTGCTAAAGTGTTACTGCAGTCGATGGATTGATTGGTGCTCCTAAGTAGACAATCACTCACATTCAAATGCAGACGATCAATTGGCATAAGCTCCGCGGGCTGTATAAACACAATATCTGCAAGTGAAGTGCAGCTTCGACAAGACCAAAAGCAGAGAGCCGAACATCCCATTATTAATCACAAACCGCTGGAGGAACGCTGCCTGACCCGCTCAGTCCCACAGAAACTGGCTGATTCGCTGAATTCCTGCAGCGGTTTGTTTTTAGATCCAAATCCCAGCATCTATAGCCCCGGTGTTTCAACCCCGCTCCTGAAATGCGAAATACCGGGACAGGAATGTGAGAGTTTAAACCGGCGGTAGAATCAATCAATATCACTGGGATTGAACTTCAACATCCACCCACGGCAGCTGACACCGCGGCTTACCGGGAATTCCAAAGGCAGAAATAAAAGGATAGTAAATGTCTTCTATCCGCCAGATGATCGGATACATCATTTCAGTGTGAATCTGTGATTTCTGTTGCTCCTGCATTCACAGCTCCGGCAGACAGCTGATGCATTCCAAGCGGCCCTGATTTATAGAGAGGATCTGTCTCCAGAGACACGGTTATACACCTCACTAACTTTAGTTACAGTTGCTTGAACAAACACTTTAATTCAATACCATTGACTATTTTGTATCTATTGGGGCGAATGGAGGCAATTAGTTCAAAATTCTTTGGCGTTTTCTCAGCAGCGTCTCTGGTGGAATTTGGCCGGTAGATTTACTTTCAAAGGCTGAGCTTTGTCACGAAGCAGCTACACGTACAGATTTCATCTTTTTGTTGGCTAATTATTCATCTCTGAACGGAGACCAGCGACACTGACCGATCCCTACCTCTGTCTCAGCAGTTTCCCATTTTGAACTGTTCTACAGTCCTTCAGCTTCTTCCTGGTCACACACACACACACACACACAGACACACACACAGACACACACACAGACACACACACACAATTGCACAAATGTATTTCTATGTTACAGTGAGTCTTGTTGTACATTCTTTTTATTATAAGTTACTATAAATTTCACATTGCACATTTAGACAGAGACATAACGTAAATATTTTTACTTCTCATGTATATGAAGGATGTAAGTAATGAAGTCAACACAATTGGAAATACACAAACACAGATTTGAACAAAGATACAATAGAGAGACCGAGATCAGGATGGAAACGGAAAACTGAGCACGTTGCTAGTGTACAAACACGCGAACATCTGAAGATGTTGGCAATCCAGGGTAACACTAGGAACTCTGCTGAGTTCCTCCAGCATTTTGTGTGGCACGTTGCTAATGTAACAGTCTTTAATGGGTATCTCAAATCTGTCAAAGGTCAAAAGAAATCGAGAATAAATATTTCAGTCTGTAAAGGAATGGGCAGGCTGTTAAATTATCCAAAAAAATGATACTGGAAATTGGCAGATGAACCGATGCATGTCGGCTGGAAATGAACGAGAGAAAGACAAGCGTGAGGTAAATTGTCAGGAGAGAGGGGAGAGAGAGAGAGGGAGGCAAGAGAGGGAGAGAGAGGGGGAAGAGAAAGGGAAGAGAGAAGAGGGAGAGGGAGGGGAAGAGAAAGGGAGAGAGAGAGTAAGAGGGGAGAGGAAGAGAGGGAGGGAACAGGGAGGAGGAAGGGGAGAGAGAGAGGGAGGGGGAAAGAGGGAGGGGGAGGGAGAGAGGGAGGGGGTGTCGAGGGAGGGGGAGGGAGAGAGGGAGGTGGAAAGAGGGAGGGATGTCGAGGGAGGGGGAGGGAGAGAGGGAGGGGAGAGAGGGAGAGGAGAGAGAGAGAGAGAGATAGAGGCGGGGGGGAGAAGCCGATTGGCAAACTGATGGATTAATTTTGAATTAGCTGTTGGCATCCTACTCACCTCTACCTTTAATGATTCTGAACACTTCCATCATATCTCCTCTGATTATCTGTCAACTTAGGCCAAACAGATTTAATTCTTTCAATCTTTCTGCATAGCTCACACCCTGCAGCCCTGCAATGAGGGTAGTCACCCTTCTCTGATCTCTTTCCAGTGCCTTCACATCCCTTACTAAATATAGAGATCAGAATTGTACACAGTTCTCAAGTCGTGGTCTCACAAATGCATGAAACAGCTTAAGGAGACGTTCCTAGCTCTGAACTCCTCTGAGCGCATTATATAGCCCGACATTATATCAGCCTTCCGAATTGCTTCAGTGCATTGCCTAGATGTTGATAGTGATGTCTTGCAGGAGACTCAAATCCTTCCCATGCAATGCACTCTCTTACTCAAGACTCCCATTGTATATTTATATCTAATACTTCTACTTCCTATATGTAGTATTTTACATTTACTTACATTACATTTCACCCGTCATTTATCTGCCCACATCAGGATTTTGTTTAGATCTATCTGCATCGATTCTGCTGCTTGAATATTATTAGCCCATCTCTCTAATTTTGTGTCATCTGCAAACGTAACGAGTTTATTAGTTCTGTGCTTATCCAAAACTGATTCTTGCGGAACCCCACTTTTAACATCCTCCGGGAGTGAAAATGATCCTCTCTCCATAACTCTTTCCTTTCTGCTTTTAAGCCAATTCTACACACATTGACATCCCATACCCTGAATCGCTACCTCCTGTAATTTGAATATTAACCGCTTCTCGGGTACCTTTCCAAAATCCTTCTGAAGCCCAAGTAAATGATATCACCTCTTTATTGTTATCATAGTTTTTAGTTCCTTCTTCATAGACCTACAATATATTGGTCAAACATTATTTACCCTTTCTGACCCCATGCTGCCTTTCTGCCAACAGAAGACCATAACAATATAAGACATAGGAGCATAACTAGGCCATTTGGCCCATCGAGTCTGCTCCAACATTCAATGCTGACTCATCCTTTCTTTCGCCTGTTCAATCCCATTTCCAGGTCGTTTCCCCATCAGCTTTGATGCCGTGGCCAATCGAGAACCTATCAATCTCTGCCTTAGATACACCCAACGACCTGGACTCCACAGCTGCACTTGAAAGAAATTCCACAAATTCACCACCCTCTGGCTAAGGAAACATTTCCACATCTCTGTTTTGCATTGACTCCCCACTATCCTGAGTCTGTGCCCTCTTGTCTAGGACTCTCCCACCATGGGAAACATCCTTTCCACGTCCACTCTGTCTCTGCCTTTCAACACTCGAAAGGTTTCAATGAGAACGTCTCTCTCCTTCTAAATTCCAGTGAGTACAGACCTAGAGTCATCAAGTGTTCTTCGTATGATAACCCTTTCATTCCTGGAATCATCCTTGTGAACCTCCTCTGGACCCTCTCCAATGCCAGCACATCGTTTCTGAGACGAGGAGCACAAAACTATACACAATACTCAAGGTGAGGTCTCAGCATCACATCCCTGCTCCAGTATTCTCCACCTCTGAAATGAATGCTAACATTGCATTTGTCTACCTCACCACCAACTCAATCTCCAAATTAACATTTAGGGTGCCGCGCACAATGGCTCCAAAGTCCCTTTGCCTCTCAGATTTTTAAATTTTCTCCCCTTTTCGAAAATAGTCTGCACATTTATCACCACCACCAAAATGCATGACGGTGCATTTTCCAACATTATATTTAATTTGCCAGTTCCTTGCCCTTTCTGCTAATCTAAGCGCTTCTGCATCCTGCCTGTTTCTTCAACACTACCTGCCCCTCCAACGTTCTTCAAATCATCTGCAAACTTGGCAACTGATCCATCGATTTCATCATCTGAATCATTTATATACAGCAAAATGTAGTGGTCCCAGCACCAATCCCTGGGGACACCACTAGTCACTGGCAGTCATCCAGACAAGGTTCCTTTTATTCCCACTTGCTGCATCCCTGTTCTTGTCAGATAGTTTTCCAACTCGGTCTTCATTAATGTTACCCTTATCTTACCCACGATACGCGTTAAGCTTACTGGTAAGTAGTTAAAAGGGTCAGTGCTGTCACCCCTCTTATATACGAGGAAAGATTTGGGCCATTTCAAGTCCTTAAAGACTTCATCAATCTTCACAGAGTTTTGAAAAATTCTTATTTTGTGTTTGTATTTTTAATCATAGACTTCTTTAAGTACCCTTGGATATATGTTATCCGACACTGAGATTTCTTAACTTTCAACCATTTCAGCTGAAGCAGGGCTTACTTACTAAGATCTCTGAATCAGCTTAGGCAACTTTATTTTTAACATCTTTGCAGGTGAACACTTTAGAAAAATAAGAGGTAAGAGTATCCGTTATGTCCTTCTCTGCATAACTTAACACCCCACTGTTATTTCTAATGCACTTAAATTTCTATTTATCATTTCTTTTATGACTGAAGTATTGACAAAATCTCTTGTGGTCAATCTTAATATTATCAGCAATATCCTTCTCAACCTGTCTTCGTCAATCTGAATTTCCCACTTTACTACAGCTCTCATATTATCATATGCCCTATGGTTAGAATGTATTACTTCTTTTTTCTGGATTCCTTAATTAGTTGTCTTAACTTCAATATTTTTATAAATCTTTGCTCATCCATGTAGTTGATCTATTGTTTTATTTTTGCATCTCCTGACCTTGGGTATGAACATTACCTGCACTACATGTATTACCTATTTAAATCGATCCCATTGTCCCTCGACTGACAAATTGTTGAGCAGCTTTCTTCCAGTTTGCCTTCTGAGGTCTTTGCCGCATCTGCACAAAGTTTTTGTTTGTGAAATTCAATCAAAGGGCTTTAGTTTTTACTCCCCCAAAGTACTTCGAGACTTACAATGTTATGATCACTTGTTCCTGAACGTTTAACAACTTCCGTACAGAAAATTGTCTCTTGAATGTCATAGAATATCAGATCGAGTCAGTCCTCCCCTCTTGTTGGTGTATTAGCATACTGGGTCAAAAAATAATGCACTGTATTGTGGTAGTACAAGTCGAAACAAGAACAAAATATTAGAACAATGTATAACAGCTGCAGAGAAAGGTATATCAGAAGGTGCAAGATTATTCTGTCGCAGATTGTGAGGCAAATAATTCATCGTACAGTGCCAGTCTTATAACAATGCGATAAATGTTGTCATTCAGCCCCGTGGTACGTGATTTCTGAATGATTCCTGGGTCTTTGCAATGTAATTCAGACCATGGCCATGAACTTGGGCTCTCACTGGGAAGGACATCACTGTCATGGATATGGCCCTGACCCTGACCATTGTAAGTCCCCTGTCTCACATCGTCTCTTCTCTTCGGTTACTCATGTACACAAATGACAGTATCTTACAGCCAGTGAACGCCTTTGGTCTCTGGAAGGAAACCGGTACGGTCACCTCCTACTTACACCAGCCAAGACTTAGCCTCTGGGCCTCACCTTTGTGATCTTCAATATCTAGAGAGTAGCAGATTTTTAAGCAAGTTTCAGAGACAGTCAGCCTGAGTCAACAAATACTTTTTGGACATTTCTACCTGTACCTGATTCTACGAATTTCAAAACGAGATGAGGAAGTCCTGGTGGTTCCCCCGTGGCAGGGAAGGGTACAGTCAGGCAGTGAGATAGAGACAGTTTACTCACTGGTTAGTGGAGAATGGCAGGAGATACTGCGGCCACAAAAGAGACACAAGGATGGCGTGTTGCCTCAAGGGTGCTAGCGTCCAGTGCGTTTAGGTGCAGCTGCAGAATATTGTCAAGGGGAAGACTGAAAATCCGGAGGTCCTGGTGCACACTGTCACCGATGTCACTGTCAAAAAATGAGATGGGATCCTACATATTGAGTGTATAGAGCTAGGAAAGAGGCCTCTTTCCTTCCGTCATCCATGTACACATCGCACTGCATTTTGTGGCCAATGAACACACCATCCAACTTACCTTTGGTCACTGAAAGGAAACCGGAACAGTCAGAAATAAAGTATAATTCCAGTTCCACCCAGAGCTCCTCCCCAGACCCAGGACAGGACACAATGGTAGTACCGCAATTTGTGAGTATAATCACGTTTCCAGTAAAATATCCCCACCCAGCCACAATTTGACAATTCCACTGGTCCTGGGATCGCTGAAAGTTGCTCCCGGAATCAGGCACTGGCTCCAGCTGCTCCTCATCCTCGACCAAACTTGAACTCAGTCTCTGCAGGACATATCTGGCCCTGACCCTATCCACGATAACTCCGCTGAGTCCTCCTGTCTCCCATGTACTCTAAGGACTAACTCACGGCCAGCGAATGCACCATGCAGCTCGCGTTTGGTCTCTGGAGGAAAACCGGTATGGTCACTTTCCATGTGTCAGTCAGACCGAGTGCACAAACACATTTCGTAACCTTTGCCTGCACCTGATTCCATTAATTCCTTTAAGTTCAAAATGAGATGAAGAAACCCTGGTGGTTCCCCTGTGGCAGGGAAGGGTAAGGTCAGGCAGTGCATGAGTGACAGGGGACTTGATAATTAGGGGTACAAAGAGCAGATACTGTGGCTGCAAAAGAGACTCCAGGATGCTGTGTTGCCTCCCGGGTGCTTGGGTCCAGATGTATCAGAGCGGCTGCAGGATATTCTCAAAGAGAAGAATGAACAGCCAGAGGTGGTGGAGCATATTAGCACCAATGTCTTAGTCAAAAAAAAAAAAAAATGAAGAAGTTCTACAGACTGAGTATATAGAGTTAGGATAGAAGATGAAGAGAAGGACCACCAAGGTGGTAATTTCTGGATTACTCCCGGTGCCATGGGCTTGTGCATGTAGGAACACGATGATGGCACAAATGAATGAGCGACAGAGGAGATGGTGCAGGGGGCAGGGTTCCAAGCTTGGATCATTTGAACCTTTTTCTGGGCAAGGGGTGACCTTTCGAAGAGGGACCTGTTGTACTTGAACTAGAAGGGGAGTAGTATGCTGGCCGGGAGGTTTGCTAATACTACTCAGCAGGGTTTAAACTCGTTTTGCAGGGGGCGGGAAATCGGAACACCAGGTCAGTAAGTGAAGGATTAGACATGAAGGTAGACTTCAGTGAACGAATGGACAGGAAAAATCAAATTAACAGGTATGATGAGACATATAGTTTGAATGTTGTGTACTTGAATGTCAGGGATATTATGGGTAAATGTGATGAACACAAAACACGGATCAGTACATGGAACTGTAATGTGGTGTCCATTACAGAGACTTGGTTGAGAAATGGACAGGGACACGTGAGTAATCTACCAGGTTTTTGACGTTTTTGAAAAACTAGAGAAGGAGGTAAAAGAGGTGTGAGTTGGACTACTAATCAGGGACAATTTCACAGCTACGCACAGGGGAGACACTGTGGAGGGTTCAGACGCTGAGTCCATTTGAAGAGAACTGAAGAACAGGAAGTGTGTTATCAGAGGAATGGGATTATACTACTACCTGGTGTTGGGTGATGAGTCTATTCAGGAACCTACCCACTCAATGGGTGAGCAGCTAGGTGACTGAGACCACAACTCCCTCACTTTCAAGGTAGCTATAGATAATGATGAGATATTTTTAATAGGAGATGGGCAAATTAGGAGGGCATTAGGCAGGAACTAAGAAGGGTTAATCGGAAATAACTTTTATTCTGGTGAATCCACATCAGACATGGGGAGAGTGTTGAAAGATTAATTGCACAGAGTACAGGAAATGTATCTTCCTGTTAGAACGAAGGGCAGGGATGGAAATAGAAGAGAAACTTGGATGCCCACAGAAGTGAAGAATTTAGTCAAGAATAAAAAGGAAATGTACGTCAAGTTTTGAAAGTTAGGATCAAATGGAGTAGTTGAATGTTATACAGAATCAGGAAAGGAACTAAAGAAGGAATTTACAAAAGCCAAAAGGGGCCATGAATAGTCCTTGGCAAGTTGAATCAAGGTGAATCCCAAGGCAATCTATACATATATCAAGACAAGATGTTATCTGGGGAGAGGGTAGGATCCCTCTAGGACAAAGAGGGGAACATTTGCTCAGATCCAGAGAATGTGACTGAAATACATAATAAGTACTTTGCTTCAGTATTTACCAAAGGGACGAAATGTGGACTAGTGGAGAGTGCTGCGTATATAAATATGTTATGGAGTTTGGAGGTCAAGGAGGAGGAAGTAGTGGGTCTTCTTATGAGTATTAAGGTAAATTACATCGTGGCGTCTGATGGGATTTACCCAGGATTCTGAGTGAAGCAAAAGACGAGATAGCTTTGGCCTTGACCAGTAGCGTCATATCTTTCCTAGGCACAGACGAGTACCCAGAGGACGGGTGAGTCGCGAATGTTAAACCTGTATGTAAGAAGGGAACAAGGGAAAATGCAGAGAACTGTAGACCGGTAGATCTCACGTCAGTTGTACAAAAAACAGCCGGCGAAACTTCCTCGAGATTGGGTATATGAGCTTTTGGAAGCAAGGGCCTAATGAGGGAGAGTCTTCCTGTGCGGCAGGTCCCATCTTCATAACTTGATTAAGTTTTCTGACAAAGTGACGAAAGACACAGATGCAGGTAGAGCTGATGATGTCGTGTACATGGATTTTACTAAAGCATTTAACAAAGTCCATCTTGAATAAATAAAGAGTTTGAAGAGACTTATTCGAGCTGGCGGTCTGTAGTTCGTGGTGTTCTGCAAGGATCTGTGCTGGGAGCTCTCCTGTTTAAATGATCGGGATGAAAATGTGGATGGGTGGTTTGATACGTTTTTGAATGATATCAAGAGTGGTGCAGTTGTGGATAGTGAAGATGATTATATTGGGTTAGATAAGATTATGAGGACGCCCAGTCCTCGTTTATTGTCATTTAGAAATGCATGCATTAAAACATGATACAATGTTCCTCCAGAAAGATATCATAGAAACATAGGACAAACCAAGACTAAAACTAACAAAACCACATAATTATAACATATAGTTACAACAGTGCACAGCAATACCGTAATTTGATAAAGAGCAGACTATGGGCACGGTAAAAAAAAGTCTCAAGTCCCGATAGCCCCACCATCTCACGCAGACGGTAGAAGGGAGAAACTCTCCCTGCCTCCAAGCGCCGCAAACTTAACGATGCATTGGAAGCACCCGACTGCAGCCGACTCTGAGTCCGTCCGAAAATTTCGAGCCTCCGACCAGACCTCCGACTCCCAGCACCGAGCACCAAGCACCATCTCTGCCGAGCGTTTCGACCTTGTTGCATTTGATCCCAGAGTTTTTCTGTAACTATCCTTGTGACAGCTGAGCTGACTGAGTCTGTTTGAAGGAGGCTGGGGACTCCGCTGCCTATTCAGTTGGTCATGGAGAGGATGTGACAGGTTGTCTGTAATCTATAATAGTTTGCTTAATAACCTCATGTCCACCACTAACTCAATAGACTCCGGGTTACACACATCAAAGTTGCTGGTGAACGCAGCAGACCAGGCAGCATCTCTAGGAAGAGGTACAGGCGACGTTTCGGGCCGAGACCCTTCGTCAGGACGTCGACTGTACCTCTTCCTAGAGATGTTGCCTGGCCTGCTGCGTTCACCAGCAATTTTTATGTGTGTTGCTTGAAATTCCAACATCTGCAGATTTCCTCGTGTTTGAGAATCCGTGTTGTTGCCAAGGACAGATCCATTCTTTTTGATGAGTTTATTTAGTCTTTTTGCATCACAGACACCGATGCTGCTCCCCCAACATAAAACAAGAAAGAAGACTGCACTCGCTACAACTGACTGGTAAAAGGACTCCAACATCCTGCTGCACACTTTGAAGTATCACGGCTTCCTCAGAAAATAGAGTCTGCTGATCCCCCGCTTGTAAACAGCCTTGGGGTTGGTTTTCCAGTCAAGTCTGCTGTCGAGGTGAACACCCAAATATTTGTACTCCTCCACCACCGCAACCTCTTCTCGCAGAATGCATACAAGAATCGTCACCGTCCTCTTCCACCTAAAACCAATCACCATTTCCCTGGTTTTGGCCACGTTCAGGGGCAGGCGATTCCTCCTGCGCTATTCCAGAATCCTCTCCACCAGCCCTCTGTGCTCTGACTCCTGTCTATTCCTGATACACCAACGACCGCAGAGTCATCAGAGAACTTCTGCAAGTGGCCAGACTCAGAGTTGCACTGAAAGTCTGAGGTGTTCAGTGTGAACAGAAACGGAGACAGGACAGTCCCTTTTGGGGCTCCGTTGTCACTCACCACTATCTCAAACAAAGAAATGCCCAGGAGTACAAACTGGGGTCTATCGGTCAGGTAGTCAGTAAGCCAGGAGATAGTGGATTTTTCTACCTCCATCCCTTGCAGCTGCTCGCTCAGAGGAAGTGATTGAATTATGTTGAAGGCACCACCAGTATCAGCCAGGAATGGGTGAGCTCGCTGCCACGGGTAGGTGACGGCACCATTCACTTCCGCAGGAGGCTGCTTGGCAAAATGTAGACGGTCCAATGAAGGTGGGAGGAGAAGATGGTGGCGCGACACAGCGCGCACGGCTTCTCCGGTGAATGATATCTGTATTTGTTAAGTAGGGTACCGTTCACAATTCTGATTTGATGGAGACAGACGTGAGAGCACGGAGGAACATCTGGAGAAACTTCTGAAATGCCCACTTCGCTGCCGCTGCTATTGTGTGGTCCGGAATCTCCGGAGGAGAAGGCCTCTGAGTCCTCGGCTTTGCTTGTTTTGGCGGCCGGGACAAGGTCGAAGGCGCTCAGCAGTGGATGGCTCTCGGGAGGCTGTATTGGAGGGGCTGGTTGGAGGTTCGAAGTTTTCGGACGGGCTCAGAGTCGGCTGTGGTCGGGTGATTCCAATGCATCGGCAGTTCTCGGTGCCTGGAAGTTCACGGCAGGGAAAGTTTCTCCTTTTTTGCCACCTGCTATCGGGGACTGTCGGAGTCGATCGGGAATTGAGACTTCTTTTAACCGTGCCCATGGTCTGTTCTTTATCAAACTATGGTATTGCTTTGCACTGCTATAACTATATGTTATAATTATGTGGATTTTCTCAGTGCTAGTCTTTGGTTTGTCCTTTTTGTTGTGATATCACTCTGGAGGAACATTGTACCATTTCTTAATGCATGCATTTCTAAATGACAATAAACGAGGACTGATTGTCCTCATAATCTAATCATACGTGGGGCACTGGTGGTGGACCTAAATGAAAGACACAGACACTGAAGTACTAGGAACGGGACTAGGATGCAGGACCTGGGCTAGGACATGAACAAGAAACAGGGAAACCGGACGAGAAACTATGAACTTAGCACCTGGGCTTGACTCTGAACCAGAAACTGGACAAGGACCCAGAACCTGGGTCTTGCCTCGGGCTCGGGCCCAGAACCAGGCAAGGACATGACATGACAACAGGACTGGAGGCTGGGGTCTTGAGGCTGGAGCTTGGAGACAGGCTGGGGTCTTGGGTCTTGAGGCTGCAGGCTGGGGTCTTGGGTCTTGAGATGCGAAGGCTGATAACTCGGAGGCTGATAACTCGGAGACAGACTGGCAACTGTACATCAACATAGAGCCGGGACTTATCCTTTGAAAAGCTGGGACGCGGGTTTAACACGACACCAATATGAAACTGGACAGAACATAGACATAGATCCGGGACTCAACACCAAGTTGGGACAGGTCCCTCCGTCGGGTAACGGCAAAACGGCTGGACTTACCCAACAGAGGCAAAGACAAGACAAGACAGTCTCCCTCCCCCCCACTCCAGGGTAACAGCAGAACGGCCTGACTTACCCCACGGAGGCGAGGACAAGACAAGACAGATCCCCCCACAGGGCAACAGCAGAACGGCCTGACTTACCCCACGGAGGCGAGGACAAGACGAGACAGATCCCCCCGCAGGGCAACAGCAGAACGGCCTCACTTACCCCACGGAGGCGAGGACAAGAAGAGACAAACGCCAAGGAACGACAGACAATTGCATCTCTGCATTGGGGTTGCTCCGAGTCGCAGTTATGGCCAGCAACCTAGGCTGGCTATGGAAACAGCCGGATCCCTACCTAGCTCGGAGCAGCTGACGGCCACTCAGCTGGCCCAGAGAATCTTGACAAGACAAACTAGCAGCTCACACTCGACCCAAGGCCACTTATATTCCAAGCCCCAAGATGGGAATCAGGTGCCTATGATTCACTCAATCAAACAAGGGACCCGGAGTCCTGAGTCCACGGACCGGACGGTGAACCGGAATGCGGACTTCATGGACCGGACCATGACAATAACCTACTCGAGGAACTCTAGACGTACCATACCACATAACCCTTTAATTTTCTAAGCTCCATGTACCTATCTAAAACCCTTATTGTATTTGGCTCTACCACTGTCGCTGGCAGTGTATTCCACACAGCCACCATTCTTTGTGTAAAAAACTTACCTCTGACATCTCCCATGCAACTACTTGCAAGCACCTTAAAACGATGCCCCCTCGTGTGAGCCATTTCCGTTCTGGGAAAAAGCCTCTGGCTATCCTCACTATCAATGCCTTTCATTGCCTTACACACTTGTATGAATTTCCTGTATGATTTTTTCCAGGCTGAATAAGACGATGAGTTCACTGTGGTTTTGACTTTCTTCAGGGCTCCGGACTAAGTGGTTAAGCTCCTTCTTCCCCGCTCTTTTCAACGTTTTCTGTCACTTTCACTCATTTCAAAGGACTGTGCCACAGACAGCTGGGTTGGTGCAATGCGCCTCTAAGGTCTGACAGCAGACTAGCGAGTGAATCTTCGATGGAGCAGAGTCAGAAACCAACGAGTTGCCAGCACCAGTCAGGGCTCTGGGGCTCCAGAAAGAGATAGGGTCTGGAGTTTACGAGGAGGAAGATGAATCAGACCAGCATGATGTGGCTACAAATGAAAGATGAGAAACATCTGGAAGCTGATTGATTTTTTTTTAAAAGTGGTTAATTTCTGGAAAATACTGGAGAAAATCAACAGATGTGGAACAAATGTGGAGAGCAAATGGCGGGGGGTTTCGGCACCGACTGAGTCCGGGCACCGTGGCCCGCAGTCCCGGGACAGTCCCTCTCTTTCAGCCCCACGGGCCCCAGGGAGCTTCCGGCTGCTGGGGGAATGGGAGCCGATGGTCCCGGCTGTGATGCTGCGGTCCCGTCTCCCGGATGGTAGCAGCTGCCACATCCTGTGGTTGGGGTGACTCCGCTCCCCAATGATCCTACGGATCCTTTTCACACAATAATGTAAATATCCTGGACAGTGAGAGGTTCACATCTACAGATGGGCTGGGCTGTCCGCACCACTCTCTGCAGAGTCCTGCGACTGAGGGAAGTACAGTTCCCACTGTTGTGACTTTTTCACCGCACACCACGTATGTACGGATCAGGTAATTATGATATTGTAGCCATTACTGGGAGTTGGTTGCACCCAGCAGTCTGAGGGATTTAGAGGAACAAATTTGTAGTGAGATCGCAGACTATGACAAGAAACAAAAGTTGAGATGGTAATGATTTTAAATTTCCATATATTGACGAGGACTCCCATACTGTAAAAGGACTAGATGGGGTAGAGTTTGTCAAATGTGCCCTTAATCAGTATGTAGAATTTCCGACGTAGAAGTGTGCAATAAGCTATTAGGAAATAATCCAGCGCTAGTGACAGAAATTAGTGTATGGGAACACTTTGTAGCTAGTGATCATAATGCCATGAGATTCCAAGTAAATATAGAAAGAGAGTGGTCTGGACCACGGTTTGAGATTCTAAGTTGGAGAAAGGTCAATTTTGATGGTGTCAGAAAGGATCTGACAAGTGTGGATTGGGACAGGCTGTTTTCTGGCAAAGGAGTACTTGGTAAGTGGGAGGCCTTCGGAAGTGAAATTTTGTGTGTGTAGAGTTTGTATGTGCCTTCCAAAAATAAAAGTTGAATGGTAACTGGTGCAGGGAACCTTGGATTTCGAGCGATATTAAGGCCCTGAATATGTTGTTCCTCCAAATGCCTCAGGCTGTTGGGTGCAACCAAGACTCATTAATGACTACAATATCATAATTCCACGCCCTGAGCTCATCTGACTTTCTGTTGGATTTTAAAAGCTTCCCAGTATTTTTTGCTTTATGATTTGCCCTCTCTTTGGCTTTTATGTTGGCTTTGGCTTCTGTTTCTTTCTTTTTCAATCTTTTCATTGGTTTCATAATAATAAACATAATATAGTATTGATACAAAGTTATTGGGATCACATTGTTGTACTTAACATATTTAAATATACACCCAGTTGACACACAGGTATTAAACCTCCCAATTATAAAGGATGCAAATATAATATAATATACAAATTTTTTTTAAATATATCGTGAAAAAGGAAAGAAAAATAAATCCTCTCCCAAAAAAAAAAACAACCTAAACAGTGTTAACCAACTAAACTAAAAAAAAAGACCTGGGCTGTTGTGAAGCATTAAAAAAAAGAACCACTAATGTCGTTGACTCCGCTCCTCTCAACATGCATTAAAAAGAGAGAGAACAGGATTGGAAAAGGTCAGATTACATCATATGGAAGTGTTGAATAAATGGCCTCCAAGCCTTTTTGAATTTAATAGAGGGATCATAAATAACACTCCTAATTTTTTCTAAGTTTAAACACAACATTGTTTGAGCGAACCAATGAAATGTGGTGGGAGGATTGATCTCATTCCAATTCAGCAAAATGGATCTTCTAGCCATTAATGTAAGAAATGCAACCGTCCGATGAGCTGAAGAGGTTAAAAGATTTGGTTCTATCATTGGTAAACCAAAAATTGCAGTAATAGGGTGGGGTTGTAAATCAATACTCAAAACAGTTGAGATAATATCAAAGATATCTTTCCAGTATTTTTTTAAAAGAGGACATGACCAAAACATATGAGTTAAAGAAGCTATCTCAGAGTGACATCTATCACACACAGGATTTATATGAGAGTCATAATGAGCTAATTTATCCTTAGACATATGAGCCCTATGCACTACTTTAAACTGTATCAATGCATGTTCAGCACATATAGAGGATGAATTAACTAATTGAAGAATTTTTTTCCCATTTTTCAATCAGTAAAGTAATCTTAAGTTCCCTTTCCCAATCAGTCTTAACTTTATTAGATACGTCTGGATGTATTTTCATAATTATATTGCAAATAGTTGCAATTACACCTTTCTGAAAAGGATTTAAATCTAATTTTTTTTCCAAAATATCCATTGAATATAAATTCGGGAAGGTAGGAGAAACAGTATTTAAGAAGTTTCTAATCTGTAAATTTCTTAAAAAGATGGGATCGAGGCAAGCTGTATTTGTTAGATAATTGTTCAAAGGACATGAAACAATTATCCAAAAATAGATCACAATATTGTACTATACCTTTAGTTTTCCAAGCCAGATATGCTTGGTCCATAATGGAGGGTTGAAAGAAAAAAATAGATATACCATGACTTGCTAGAATAAATTGATTCAACCCAAAAGATTTTCAAAATTGAAACCATATTCATAAAGTATATTTCACTATTAGGTTATCCATTTGTTTATACAATTTAGAAAGAGTAAAGGGAAGCGAAGTGCCTAAAATAGAACCCAATGGAAACCCTTGTAAAGAATTACATTCAAGATTTTTGACAGAAAATACTCTGCAGATGCTGGGGTCAAAGCAACACTCACAACACGCTGGAGGGACTCAGCAGGTCGGGCAGCATCCGTGGAAACGAACAGTCAAGATTTACCCAATGTGGACTTGCAGTTACATCCAAGTCCCATAACCAAATTTTAAATATCGAATATTAATTGCCCAATAGTAAAATCTAAAATTCGACAATGACAAACCCTGTTCCTTTTTAGATTTCTGTAAGTATCTTTTACCTAACCTAGGATTTTTATTCTGCCATATATATGAAGCAATTTTGGAATTAACATTATCAAAAAAGGATTTCGGAATAAAAATTGGCACCGCTTGAAATAAATATAAAAATTTAGGTAAAATAACCATCTTAATAGCATTGATCTGACCGATCAATGACAGAGACATTGGTGGCCATTTAGTAAACAAAAGTTTATTCTGATCAATTAAAGGTAAGAAATTAGCCTTAAGTAAATCCTTATGCCTTTTTGTAATTTTAACCTCTAAATATGTAAAAAAATCAGTATCCAATTTAAATGACAAACATCCATGAATTGGAACCTGCATATTTAGGGGAAATAGTTCACTCTTATTAAGGTTCAGTTTATAACCAGAAAAATTACTAAACTGAGCCAACAAAGATAAAATAGTAGGAACAGATTTCTCAGGATTAAATGTATAATAACAAATCGTTTGCATATAATAACTTGTGTATTTCATTCCCACGTGTAATACCAAAAATGTTTGGTGAGACTCGGATAGCAATTGCTTAAGGTTCAAGGGGAATATCAAATAATAATGGACCAAGAGGACATCCCTGCCTAGTACTCCGAGATAAGCAAAAAAAGGGAGATCTTTGAATGTTAGTACAAACGGAAGCTACAGGGGTATGATATATCAATTTAATCCAAGATATAAATATTGGACTAAAATGAAATTTCTCAAGCACAATAAATAGATATGGCCATTCAACTCTGTCAAAAGCTTTCTCAGCATCTAATGAAATAACACATTCTGGAGTACTAAGTGAAGGAGTATAAATAATATGCATTAACCTCCTAATATTAAAAGATGAATAATGGTTTTTAATAAATCCAGTTAGGTCCACAGAAATAATTTGAGGTAATACCTTCTCTAACCTAGTTGCTAATACTTCAGAAAAAATCTTAGAATCTACATTCAGGAGAGATTTCGGTCTGTATGATGCACAATCAGTAGGATCTTTATTCTTTTTAAGAATTAAAGAAACAGAAGCTCCATAAGATGATTGCAGTAATTTACCTAATCTGATTGCTTCTTTAAAAACTCTAGACAACAGAGGAGAAAGAATAGATGAAAATAACTTTAAAAATTCCACTGTAAAACCATCTGGACCAGGTGCTTTGCCGGAATTCATTGAGGAAATAACAGCTGTTATTTTTTCATCCGTAATATGAGTTTCTAATGTTAAACATTCTTTGGGTGATAATTTCGGAAAATTCAATTTCCTTAAAAAGTCCTGCATAGTGTTGGGATGGTGAGGAAATTCGGAATGGTATAAGGAGGTATAAGATTTGTTTATCTCATCATGATTAACTGTCACGGTGTCATCATGTTTGTGAATCTTAATGATTTGATCTTTAACCGAAGCAGTTTTCAATTGATGAGCTAATAATTACCCGATTTGTCACTGTGTATATAAAACTCATTTCTAGTTTTCATTAATTGATTTTCAATCGGGGATGTTAACAATAAGCTGTGTTCCATTTGAAGTTTGACTCTGTTTATAAAGCTCCTTACTGGGAGCAATAGAATATTCCTTATCAATTTCTTAAATTTTATCAACCAACAAAATACGTTTAATACGTTTTTACAAACCAACAGAATCAGAAATAACCTGTGCACGGATAGATGCTTTAAAAGTCTCCCATGTTGTCCCGTTGGAGATTTCTTCTGTAATATTAGTGGAAAAGAAGAGATCAATCTGCTCTTTCATAAACTTAACAAAATCCGGGTCTTGAAGCAAATTAGAATTAAATCGCCATTCTCTAATACCAGGAGAAGTATCCATTAACTTGCTGGGGCTTTGGCTTCTTATTTCAGCCATGGTTGTGTCCTGCTGCCTTTGGAGTGCTTCACTGGTGTGTCTCTACCATGCAGCTCCCGAACTGCTCCCAGAAACTCCAGCCTTTGTTGCTCCACTGACATTCCTGCCAGCTTCCCCTTCCAGTCAAGTTTGGCCAGCTTCTCTGTCAAAGAAGCATGGAGAAGTTCAGTCCAGGAACAGGCCGTTTGTCCCGTCTAGACAGTGCTGAAAACAATTAAGCTGTCCAATGCAACGACCGGGACCACAGCCCTCCATACCCCAACCATCCAGGTACCAATCCAAACTTCCCTAAAATGGTGACATCGAGCTCACATGCACCATTTGTGCTGGCATCTCATTCCACACTCTCATAATCAATTCAGTGAAGAGGTTTTCCACGCAGTCCCGTTAAATTTTCAATAACTGGGGAAGCCACTTACCCATGACCTCTGGTTGTCGTCCTGCCCAACATCAGTGGAAAAAGCCTGCTTGCATTTACCCTATCTATACTCTCATAATTGTGTATCCTTCCAACAAATCCTCAAAGCAATGTATAGTTTCCTTGTTTATGCTTAGAGCCTTTTTTCGGTGTATAAGATGATGAGGGGCATTAATTGTGTGGATAGCCAGACACTTTTCCCAGGGCTGAAATGGCTAACACGAGGGGCATAGATTTAAGGTGCTTGGAAATAGATACCGAGGGGATGTCAGGGATAAGTTTTTTACACAGAGAGTGGTGGGTGCGTGGAATGCACTGCCAGCGGCGGTGGTGGAGGCAGATACAATAGGGTCTTTTAACAGCCTCTCAGATAGGTACCTGGAGCTGAGAGAAATAGAGGGGGATGTGCTAGGGAAATTCCAGGCCGTTTCTAGAGTAAGTTGGCACAACATTGTCAGCTGAATGGCCTGGAGTATGCTGTAGATTTCTAAGTTCTATGTTGAACAGCGAAATAACTTTGCCTATCCTACAATCCTCTGATAACTCCCCTGTCACTAAGTGTGATTTAATTATCTCTGCTAGGGCCCCGACAATTTCTGCACTTGCCTCCCATTGGGTCCGAGGGAGCACCTTGTCATGCCCTGGAGATTTATCCACCCTAATCTGCCTCAGGATAGCAAACATCTCCTCTTCTTTAATCTGTACAGAGTCCACGATGTTAATGCTGCTTTTCCACACTCCCATAGACCTTGTGTCCATCTCCTGAGTAAATAGAGATGAAAACAATATTTAAGATCTTCCCATCTGCTCTGGTTCCACATCTGGATTGCCATTCTGGTCTTCCAGAGGACCAACTTTGTACCTTGGAATCCTTTTGCTCTTAATATAACTCCAGAATCTCTGAGGATTATTCTTCATCTTTTCTGCGAGGGCAAACTCATGCCTTCTTTTAGCCATCCTGATTTATTTCTTATTTGTTCTCTTGCATTTCTTATACTCCACAGATTGGAGATGGCAGAAATGCCTTATTTTTTTTAAGAGACAGGAAGAGCATCAGAGAATTTGATGGTCATTCCAGATACCAGCATTGTGCCCAGTTAGAAGATGATTTCTCTCTCCAACTTGGGTTAAACTTCACTGTAACAGTGAGATGCCAGATCACACCTTGACAACTGAAGTGATCTCATCTGAAATGTTGTTCTTCACTTATTGATGGATTTTATATATCTTTTTTCAGGTTAAAAATGACAAGGAATTTATCTCCGGGAATCTCGAACACAACACGCCAGTTTTGCTGTCTCTGTGCATGTCTGTAAGAAGTGGAGGAAGGGATTCACTCGATCATCTGACTGACTGGCATGCCTGTCAGTCTACACAGGGGAGAGGCTGTTCAGCTTTTCAGACTGTGGGGATTCAAGGTCATCTCATGAAGATACATGAGCAAGTTCACACTGGGACAAGGCCGTTCACCTTGTCCTGTGGGTGAGAAGGGATTCAGTCGGTCTTCCCACCTGTGGACACACCAGTCAGTTCACACTGGGCAGAGGCTGGTCATCTGCTGAATTTGTGGGAAAGGATTCACTCGGTCATCTGACCTAATGGCTCACCAGCGATTTCACACCGGGGAGCGGCCGTTCACCTGCTCAGTCTGTGGGAAGGGATTCACTTGGTCATCTAAACTGAAGGTACATCAGCGAGTTCACACTGGGGAGAGGCCATTCACCTGCTCAGACTGTGGGAAGGGATTCACTTTATCATCCCAACTGAAGGTACATCAGCGAGTTCACACTGGGGAGAGGCCGTTCACCTGCTCAGTCTGTGGGAAGGGATTCACTCAGTCATCTCAACTGAAGGTACATCAGCGAGTTCATACTGGGGAGAGGCCGTTCACCTGCTTAGTCTGTGGGAAGGGATTCACTTTGTCATCTCAGCTACTGAGACACCAGTCAGTTCACACTGGGGAGAGGCCATTCACCTGCTCCGAGTGTGGGAAAGGATTCACTCAGTCGTCCACTCTAATGGCACACTGGTCAGTTCACACTGGGGAGAGGCCGTTCACCTGCTCAGACTGTGGAAAAGGATTCATTAAGTCATCTCTACTGAAGGTACATCAGCGAGTTCACACTGGGGAGAGGCCATTCAACTGCTCAGACTGTGGGAAGGGATTCATTTTGTCATCTCAGCTGAAAGTACATCAGCGAGTTCACACTGGGGAGAGGCCATTCACCTGCTCAGACTGTGGGAAGGGATTCATTTCGTCAGCTCAAGTTAAGGTACATCAGCGAGTTCACACTGGGGAGAGACCGTTCACCTGCTCAGACTGTGGGAAGGGATTCATTTTGTCATCCCAACTGAAGGCACATCAGAGAGTTCACACCGAGGAGAGGCCATTCACCTGCTCAGACTGTGGGAAGGGATTCACACGTTTAGCTCGTCTACTGACACACCAGTCAGTTCACTCTGGGGAGAAGCCATTCACCTGCTCAGTCTGTGGGAAGGGATTCACTCAACCATCTCAACTGAAGGTACATCAGCGAGTTCACACCGGGGAGAGGCCCTTCACCTGCTCAGTCTGTGGGAAGGGATTCACTTTGTCATCTCAGCTACTGAGACACCAGTCAGTTCACACTGGGGAGAGGCCGTTCACCTGCTCCGAGTGTGGGAAAGGATTCACTCAGTCGTCCACTCTAATGGCACACTGGTCAGTTCACACTGGGGAGAGGCCGTTCACCTGCTCAGACTGTGGGAAAGGATTCATTAAGTCATCTCCACTGAAGATACATCAGCGAGTTCACACAGGGGAGAGGCCATTCACCTGCTCAGTCTGTGGGAAGGGATTCATTAAGTCATCTCTACTGAAGGTACATCAGCGAGTTCACACTGGGGAGAGGCCGTTCACCTGCTCAAAGTGTGGGAAAGGATTCACTCAGTCATCCCACCTACAAGCACACTGGTCAGTTCACAGTGGGGAGAGGCCGTTCACCTGCTTAGAGTGTGGGGAGGGATACATTCTATTATCTCAACTACAGAGACACCAGCGAGTTCACACCGGGTAGAGGCCGATTACCTGCTCAGAAGAGAGCAGGAAGAAATTCTCTCAGCCAAATCAACCAAATGTGCATCATTGATTTCACACTGGGAAGAGGCCATTCACCTGCTGTGAATGTGGTGAAGGATTCATTCAGTTATCTATCCTTATGACACACTACCAGGTTCACACTGGGGAGAGGCCATTCACCTGCTCTGAATGTGGGAAGGGATTCGCTCAGTCATCTAACCTTATGTAACTCTCGCTTCGGCTAGCAGCTTAATGTAGGGGCTGATAGCCCCCCAGCCCGGCCAAACGTAAGAAATCTCAATTAACAAACAGTACACAATATGTGATTAAACAACTGAGCT
This sequence comes from Mobula birostris, assembly GCF_030028105.1. Lineage (NCBI taxonomy): Eukaryota > Metazoa > Chordata > Chondrichthyes > Myliobatiformes > Myliobatidae > Mobula > Mobula birostris. Next base: position 63,381,576 of record NC_092389.1, on the reverse strand, counting down.
TTAGAATTCGTACTTTGACTGTAGGGTTAGTGAAGTAAACAAAGAAAAAGAAAAAGGGGCCACTCTCTTCATTCGCATTTTCTCATCTCTCCCCAGCAAAAGACCACGAAAATTTCTCTTCCAGACTCACACAGAAGAACAACATTTCTGTCATTGAATAGCCCTGCATTCCAAAACCCTGTTATCTCTAGTCGTAACCTAAACATTGCTGCTGGAGAGAAACTGTTACCTCAGCAGTGAAACATTGCAGAGAGGCAAACCTTACGGCATGTTACACTTGTGACACACTACCGGGTTCACACTGGGGAGGAAGTTTCAATAAGCTGCGTGCTGGATATTTATCCATCCCCATTGCAGAATGCAATTTCCACAGTGACTGTTGGTGCTGAACTCTGCAATTATTGCTGCTGGTCACCACACCCAGTTCTGCACCCTGGTCACTGGGCACGGGAGGAGTTTCTTCTGCTGCACATTCACGTTTAATGGGACTGGAGTTTAATATTCTGGATCTGAGACAAACAAATCAGTGTATTTTAAACTCTGTCTTTGTACTTAGTGAATTTATTTCATTTTAAAATCTTTTTATTGTTTATTATTGAGATCAACAAAAAATACATTAATCAAGTCAACATGTCAATATGCACAATGAGGAATTAAATTACCAAATAACTGATTAACAAAGCTAAACAATATATCAACAATAAAAAAAAGTGTTAAGAATATTTTTTTTTTGAAAAAAGAAGGAAATTAAGAACCCCTACTAACTAAAACAAAAAAAACCTTGCTAACAAAAAAATAAACAAAAAGAGAAAAGAAACCATTGGGAGCCTGACCGCGGAGCTGTACACCATACAAGCTTCCATAAAAGAAAAACATCAATCCACCAACTCAAATCTATTGAAACAAGAATCAGAAGGAAACCATCTTAATTAACTCAAATCCGATGTAGCGGGCAAAAGAACCCCACCTTTTCTCAAAGTCAAATTGAGGATCAAAAGTTCTACTTCTGATTTTCTCCAAACTGAGACATAACATCACCTGAGAGAACCATTGTATCAAAGTGGAAGCAGAGACATCTTTCCATTTTAATAAAATAGCCCTTCTGGCCAATAATGTAACAAATGCAATTACATGTTGGTCTGATATAGAAATACCATGAATATATTGAGGGATTATACCAAAAAAACTGTCAATTTATTAGGTTGTAATTTAATTTCTAAAGCTTTAGAAATTGTAGAGAAAATGGAAATTACTTCAACCTTCATTAAGTGATCCTACTTTTTTTCTTTGGAGGAATAAAGGAGTCTATTCCTTCATGGATCTGTTCCAAGAAGGCCGATTGATGTGTTTTGAGAAATTAGTAACTAAATACTCTCTCGTATTCACTTTTTTTTTTTTTGCAATATCTTATGGTCAGACATTTCTTACAAGTATATTTAAGTAATTTTCCATATATACAGGATTCTGATCTGTTAGACATTATTTTGAAAATGAATCCTTTTGTGAAAGTTTTATTGGCAAAATTAATAATTTACTGTTACAACAGTATAATTACCCTTCACTTAAGATTAAGCAAGATTGGGAAAGAGAGCTTAACATGACCTTGCTAACAGAGAATTTTGAAGTTGGTTAACTCTTCTTTGATTTGTGCCAGTCACCGTTTAATTCAATTTAAAATTGTACATTGTTACTATTTGACAAAGGAGAGACTGTCTAAAGTGTTTCTTAATGTTGATAATCAGTGTGATAGATGTAAAACTGAGACAGCAATATTGACACATATGTTTTGGTCGTATTCTGTATTGAAACAGTTTTGGAAATCTTAGTGAATTTATACCACACCTAGTGTATAGTAGAGAGTCAACTCAGGCCGGCTGGACCCTGCCAGTGATTCAGCTCCACAAAAGTCCTTTTAAATCCTCCCCTGTTGTTCATCTCTCACTCTCCCTGTGGTGATGAGTTCCAAACAGTCACCGCTCTGTGGGTGAAGAGGTTTCCCTTGAATGTTCTGCAGACTGAAGAAGTCAAGCTGACTGCAGTTCTGTCTGAGATGTTCTTCGCCCCTCAAATCTCTGGGCTGAGGAAGAATGACATTGGGAGTTAACTTCCTCGTTCAGGGCTCATTCCCACATTATGGGTCATTTTCCCTGCTTCTAAAGGCTTGTTAGAAAACACGTCCTCTAAAGATTGAAAGCAGAATGGGAAACCATTAGCTGGATGCTCAATGGAGCAGGGTCAGAAACCAGAGGTGGGTCTGCACAGGGCAGAGTTTGGGGCTCTGGACGATGTTCTGTGATTTTTCTTTCATGTGTGTTATTTCTGTTCCTCCTTCTGTCCAAGTTCGTGTTAATCTCAGTGGGATTGAGTGTAAATAGTCTTTTCTAAAGTAGTCATTTCAGTTCTTATTTATCTTTGTAAACCTTACAGATTGAAATGTGACCAAGATACTTTCATTAAAAAAGTCAATGTCGGTATTGATGGAAGTGTTTATTGCTTTTGTTGTATTTGGTAACTATTGAGCTCTGTTTGGCAGGTTTTTTTGAGCCTTGAACTAAATTTTGTGAAAAGTTTTCCTTATTTCGCACTACTTCCTATTTTCTATGCCTGTTGATATTCCAGATACGTGAGTATCAAGTCCCAATGAAGGGTCTTGCCCATAATGTTGATTCCCATTCATAGATGCTGCCTGACATGCTGAGCTCCTCCAGCGCTTTGTGTGTAGTTCTCTAGATTTCTAGCATCTGCAGGTCCACTTGTCTCCCAGATGCTTATATGTTTCTTGAAAGAACAAGCTAGCAGTGGGGTTGTGTGGCTCTGTTGGTAAAATATTAAATAAAATCATTAAAAACAGGTGGCATGGGGTTGGAAGGTGTAGAATCTGTGGATAGAATTATGGAACAGAAAATGTAAAAAAAAAATCTGTGACAGGAAATGTATATTGACATCCAAACATAGAACATAGAACACTGAAGCACATTACAGGCCCTTTGGCCCACAATGTTGTGCCGACCCTCAAACCCTGCCTCCCATAAACCCCCCCCCCACCTTAAATTCCTCCACATACCTGTCTAGAACTTCACTAGTGTATCTGCCTCCACCACTGACTCAGGCAGTGCACCAACCACTCTCTGAGTAAAAAATCTTCCTCTAATATCCCCCTTGAACTTCCCAACCCTTACCTTAAAGCCACGTCCTCTTGTATCGAGCAGTGGTGCCCTGGGGAAGAGGCACTGGCTATCCACTCTATCTATTCCTCTTATTATCTTGTACACCTCTATCATGTCTCCTCTCATCCTCCTTCTCTCCAAAGAGTAAAGCTCTAGCTCCCTTAATCTCTGATCTTAATGCATACTCTCTAAACCAGGCAGCATCCTGGTAAATCTCCTCTGTACCCCTTTCCAATGCTTCCACATCCTTCCTATAGTGAGGTGACCAGAACTGGACACAATACTCCAAGTGTGGCCTAACCAGAGTTTTATAGAGCTGCATCATTACATCACGACTCTTAAACTCTATCCCTCGACTTATGAAAGCTAACACCCCATAAGCTCTCTTAACTACTCTATCCACCTGTGAGGCAACGTTCAGGGATCTCTGAACATGTACCCCGAGATCCCTCTGCTCCTCCACACTACCAAGTATCCTGCCATTTACTTTGTACTCTGCCTTGGAGTTTGTCCTTCCAAAGTGTACCACCTCACACTTCTCCGGGTTGAACTCCATCTGCCACTCCTCAGCCCACCTCTACATCCTATCAATGTCTCTCTGCAATCTTTGACAATCCTCTACACCAACCTTTGTGTCATCTGCAGACTTGCCAACCCACCCTTCTACCCCCACATCCAGGTCATTAATAAAAGTCACGAAAAGTAGAGGTCCCAGAACAGATCCTTGTGGGACACCACTAGTCACAATCCTCCAATCTGAATGTACTCCCTCCACCACGTCATTCTGCCTTATGTAGGCAAGCCAATTCTGAATCCCCCTGGCCAAACTTCCCTGGATCCCATGCCTTCTGACTTTCTGAATAAGCCTACCATGTGGAACCTTGTCAAATGCCTTACTAAAATCCATATAGATCACGTCCACTGCACTACCCTCTTCTATATGCCTGGTCGCCTCCTGATAGAACTCTATCAGGCTTGTTAGACACAATCTGCCCTTCACAAAGCCATGCCGACTGTCCCTGATTAGACCATGATTCTCTAAATGCACATAAATCCTATCTCTAAGAATCTTTTTCAACAGCTTTCCCACCACAGACGTAAGGCTCACTGGTCTATAATTACCCGGACTATCCCTACTACCTTTTTTGAACAAGGGGACAACATTCGCCTCCTTCCAATCCTCCGGTACCATTCCCCTGGACAACGAGGACATAAAGATCCTAGCCAGAGGCTCAGCAATCTCTTCCATCGCCTGGTGGAGCAGCCTGGGGAATATTCCATCGGGTCCCGGGGACTTATACGTCCTAATGTATTTTAAGAACTGCAACACCTCCTCTCCTTTAATATCAACATGCTCCAGAACATCAACCTCACTCATATTGTCCTCTCCATTATCAAGTTCCCTCTCACTGGTAAATACCAAAGAGGAGTATTCATTGAGGACCTCACTCACTTCCAGAGCCTCCAGGCTGTGTACTACCAAATGGTAGTAAGCATGTGGGCCACAAAGTACAATGGGAGACAGAAAATGCGGGCCAAAAGGGCAATGTTACAATAGTCATGGGGGGTTGTCATCCAAGTGAACAGGAGAATTAGTGTGTTGTTGTTCTCAAGAAGAGGAATTCCTAGAATGCCTGCAATATGGTTTTTTAGAGCAGCTTGTGGTTAAGCCCACTTGGGGATCAGCTATTCTGCATTGGGTGTTGTAATGAACCAGAATTAATCAGGTCACTTAAATTCAAAGAACCCTTAGGAGCAAGTGATCTTAATGTGATCAAATTCACCCTGACATTAGAGAAGGAGAAGCTGAAGTCAGATATGGAATAAAGGGAATTAGAGAGGCATGATAGAAAAATTGGTCAAAATTGATTTCAAAAGAACACAGGCAGGGATGAAAACAGAGCAGTAATGGCTGGAAGTTCTGGAAGCAATTCGGAAAGCACAGGATATACACATCACAAAGAGAATGTAGTATTCTAAAGGTAAGGTGACAAAGCCATGACTGATAAGAGAAACAAAAGACAACATAAAAACCAAAGAGAGGGCACAGAGCAAAAACTACTAGGAAGTTAGTGGGTTGGGAAGCTTTTAGAAACCAACAGAATGCAACTAAAATAACTAAGAAGGAAAAGGTGGAATTCATAGGTGAGCTAGCCAGTAATATTAAGAGGATACCAAATTTTTCTTCAGGTACATATAGTGTAAAAGAGAGGCGGAAGTGGGAAATGATGCTGGAGAGGTAGTAATGAGGTGGGGGTGCAAGGTGATGGCAGATAAACTGAATAAGTATTGTACATCACTCTTATCTGGCTTAGACGATAGACAATAGGTACGGGAGAAGCTCGCAAGAAGGACAGCCGGAGACCTTTTCTCCCAGTGCAGAAATGGCTAATATGAGAGGGCATCATTTTCAGGTGACTGGAGAGAAGTACAGGAGGACATCATATGTAAGAATTTTTGTTAAGCAGAGTGGTGCGTGGAACACACTGCCGGGGTAGTGGTAGAGGCAGATACATTGGGGACATTAAAGGAATTTTTAGATAGGCACATGGATTTTAGAAAAGTAGAGGCCGATCTAGGAGGGAGTGTTTGGGCCGAACGACCTGTACTGTGCTGTAGTGTTCCATTAGGCTGTTTTTAGTTACTGACTTTCCAGAATCCATACTTCATTACCAGTGCCAGATTTTACTGCACATCCATCATTGCCCCAAAGAAAGTGACAGTGAATGAGTCCTGAACAACCGCACTTCTTCTGGTTCAGGATCTCCGCACTCCTGATGGGGACGGCGTTCCAGGAGTCAGACCCAGCCTCCACAATGACAGAATGGCCATATCTTTTCAATTAAAATAAAGTGCTGGCAATACCTGGCACTTCGGTCAGCCTTCTGCAGAGAAACAGAGCAAATGTGTCAGGTTAATGGCTCTTCCTTAGAACTGATGAAAGATCACTGCCATAATTAAGAATCACATCACATCTGAATCATTAACTGCTTCTTTCTCTACAGAATGCTGCATTACCACATAATCCCTTTCAGTATTTTATGCTTCTTTTTTCCCCAGATTTCCACCATTTTTTCTCCTTGGAGATGTAGTAAGTGGTACAAACCATAGGTTGGAGAATGTTGTTAAACGCTGGATGGAACTGCACAAATTTAGCCAAATACGGAATATTCAGAATTATTTCCAGTATTTGGCTTAAGGCATACGGCAGAAAGGCCGTGGGATGTCTGAAAGAAGTTCGTAGTCACTGGAGTGTACTCACATTCTCCCCTGATTATCGCCGATTTCTTAATGGAACCAGTTCTAGTCAATAAGCTTTCGTTACCAATGAAGTCCAGCCAGATGGTTAGATTAATTTATGTGGAAATAATCCATTGCCACATGCCAGCATTGTCCGAGGTGCAACCCTACCCCGTCCCTTTCGTCCAACTCTCCGGCATCCCTCTCCCCCCACCAACTCAACCACGCATCGTCCCTCACTCCCCCATTTACAACCCTCCCCTTCGTCCCACTCCCGCGCCATCGCTTCCATCCGACGTTCCGATCCACACTGCTCCCGTTTCCGGAGGCCCCCCTCCCCAGTCACCTGCCCCGGCACAAACTTCGCTTCTCCGGCGACAACGATCCCGATCGAGTTACGTCCCCCACTCCGACACCTACCGTTACGTCATTACGCTGCACTGACGTAAGACGCCAGAGCCGGGGGGCGGGGGGCGGGGGGCGGGCGGAATAGCCCGACAGGAATTCTCAGCGGAGAGGAGGAGGAGTCACACAAACAAGCTCCGCCTCTCTCATTGGGTTGGTGCAATATCAGCTATTTTACATTATCAGCCAGATTCCGAAAGAGGTTTCTCTGCAGGGGAGAAAAAGACAACATATGCCAAAGACTGAGAGGAATTGCACCAAATCTGCTTCAAAAGTTGAAGAGAAGTAGGATAAGCAGGCGTTGTGTAGACAGTCGGTCTAACTTAATGGAGTGAACACTAGCAGGATCCGAATGGGTCCAGCGAATGCAAGCATTGCTTCTCGGCCTTTTGGCTGTAATCGAGTGCGATTGGAAGCCGCAGAAGAGATTTCGCGTTGTTGCAGAGGCGGTTTGGGATTGAGCCAATTCCGGTAACGACCGCGATGTGGAGGATGGCCGCAGAGACCAGCGCATCGGCTCCTGATCCGGAAATCCCGAACACTATCAGGGTGATAGTGCGAGACCGGAACGGGGGAACCCGCTACACCAGGGTGACCTTCACCCGGAAGGTCCTGACGGACTGCTGTGGATTTACCCCCAGGGACCTTTATTGCCTACAGGACTTCCCCGGCTTCTTCGATGTCACCTTCCGGCACGCCGCAGGATGGCAGAGGCTGCTCCAGCAATTTCGAGAGAAGGGGAGCGAGGAACCGCTTTCGCTGCTGAAAGCACAACCCCTCTTTGATGTCGCCGCCACCCAGCAGGAAAAATAAAAATAAATAAACGAATTAATTAAAATAAATAATAAAAAAATAAAAATATTCGTTCTTATCAATGCAAACACGAGCGAATCTGCAAATTCCAGCAACACACATACAAAAACGCTGGTGAACGCAACAGGCCAGGCAGCATCTCTAGGAAGCTGAAGAAGTAGATGACGGGGTAAGGAGATCTCACAGAATCAGGAGACCACTCGATAGGCTGGCCTATGTAGCACCGGGGGAAGAGACTGTGGCACCTGTCGCCTTGGTGAGCTGTGTCACTGCCGTTTACACCTGGATTGGACTTCGTGCTTTGTATGAAGGGGTGGAAAATTATCACAATGAGGACATGACTAATCTTGGTGCGGGGGGCGGGGAGGAGAGTGAAATGGTCTTTCTGCAGGAGCAGTGTCTGGGTGATGGTGAGAGATAACGGGTGTTTTGGAAAGTGAGCCGTCCGATGACGGGAGTGTGTTTCGTGCCGTGTGCCTGACACCAGAGTGACATCTTCATTTGGCGGGAGATGAAGAGAGAAGACGCCGGACCGGAGTCATGATCCGACAAAGCCGGGGAGATCGAAGGAGGATCAGCGAAGGGGAAACCGTGAGCTCCAACTTGTGCACATTAGACTGTTTCATTAATATGGGCCCCTTTTGTTTTTTTCTTGCTTTTTTCTTTACTAACCCTTCAGTCAAATTCAGATTTATAAAGCTAATTCCTTTAATTGTGTATGGTGTCCAGTCTGTTATTTCGTGGTATTGATTTGTATCAGGGAAACAAATCACGCAGCATCCACCCAAACAGGGGGTCTCGGGTGAGCTCACACCTCAATCTCACACGTTTGGCGGGGCCAGAGATGGTCTTCCCCAGACTTAGGTAGCCGAACAGAACCTGGGTGTTTCACCGTCATCTCCCTGTTGCAGCGAGCTCACTCCCACTGGGATGATGGTGGTGGCATTCTCAGAGTCACATTTTTTAAAATGTCTCTGGTGCCTTTAATGTCATGGTTCCGTTTGGCTGTTCCGCTTCAACACTCCTTTCTCCCTGATTATGCCCTAATTTCAGCCATTAGATTTTCAATTGCTGCTAGTTTGCTTAATTAGGGTACCTCTGGTTTGCATCAGAGACTGTGAAATCAGTACGATGGTGTCACTATCATAGGCTGCCAGTTTGTTGGTCCATTCTCGTATAATACTTCGTTCTCTTGTGCGATTAGAACCGTTAGTTCTAAGTTCAGCTCTAGTTTTCAGATAGTCCCTGTAGATCCCGTTTCCTTGTCAAGATTCCTCCGGTTTGGTGTTCTACGTTCACGTCTACGCCAGCATCCCCAACTCAGTCGGCGTGCCGATGTCCCGCACTTGGGTTCTCCTCAGTCGCCCCGGGCAACATTTAATTCAATCCAGGCACGTCATCTGCGCAAGGAGCTGCAAAGGATGGGTGTAGATAAATTCACTATCTCCTGGATTACTGCCTTCCTGACTGATAGACCCCAATTTGTACCGCTGGGTGGTTCTGTGCCTGAGGTGGAGGTGAGTGACACCGGAGCCCCACAAGGGACTGTCCTTTCTCCGTTTCTGTTCACACTGACACCTCAGACTTTCAGTGCAACTCTGAGTCTGGCCACTTGCAGAAGTTCTCTGATGACTCTGCGGTAGTTGGTGTATCAGAGATGGACAGGAGTTGGAGCACAGAGGACTGGTGGACAGGTTTGTGGAATAGTGAGGGAGGAATCACCTGCTCCTGAATGTGGCCAAAACCAGGGAAAAGGTGATTGATTTTAGGAGGAAGAGGAGAGTGACGAGGCCTGTATACGTTCTGGGAGAAGACGTTGCGGTGGTGGAGGAGTACAGCATTGGGGTTTCACCTCGGCAACAGATATGATTGGAAAAGCAACAACAAAGCTGTTTACAAGAAGGGGATGAGCAGGCTCCATTTTCTAAGGAAGCTGAGATCCTTGAATGTGTGAGGCAGGATATTGGAGATTTTTTACCAGTCTGTTGTAGCGAGTGCAGTCTTCTTTGCGGATTTATGTTGGGGGAGCAGCATCGGTGCTGGTGATGCAAAACGACAAAATAAACTCATCAAAAAGGCTGGAACCGTCCTTGGCCACAACCGGGGCTCTTTCGAGTTAGTTGTGGGGAGGAGGACACGAAACAAATGGTCATCCATTACGGACAATCGGGCACATTCTGTCCACGACATACTGCATCGGCAGCGGAGCACCCTTTCAAACAGACTCACTCAGCGCCGCTGTCACAAGGATCATTACAGAAGATCTTTCCCATCAAATATAATAACCATATACAACAGTTCATCTGCTAATCTGCCACCACAGCTCTAAACTGCGAATTAAATTTGCGACGACATTACATTGATTGGCCTAACATCAAACAATAATGAGGTGGCCTACAAGGAAGAAGTCATCTCTCTGACACAGTGGTGTCAAGAAAACAACCTCTCCCTCAATGTCAAAAAATCAAGGGAGCTGGCTGTGAATTACAGGAGGAAGGGAGACGAGTAACCCCTATTGACATCAATGGATCTGGGGTTGGAAGGTAAACAGCTTTAAGTTCCTCGGGATCCGTATCACCGAGGACCCCATGTGGTCTGTACACAGAAGCTGTGCGGTGAAAAAGGCACAACAGCGCCTCTTTGACCTCAGATGGTTGAGGAAATTTGGTGTCGGCCCCCAAATCCTTAGAACTGTCTACAGGGGCACAACTAAGAGCATCCTGACTGGCTGCATCAATGCCTGGTATGGGAACTGTACCTCCCTTAATCGAAGAATTCTGCAGAGAGTGGTGCGCGCAGCCCAGCGCATCTGGAGTTGTGAACTTCCCACGATTCAGGGAATTTACAAAGACAGGTGTGTAGATCACCGGGCACCCGAGTCTCCACAATCACAATGTGTTCCAGCTGCTACCATCGGGGCAACGCATCCCCAGCACAAAAGCCAGGACCAACGGGCTCCGGGACAGCTTCTTCCGCCAGGAATCAGACTGCTTAACTCACGCTGATTTGAGTGTATTTCTATGTTACATTGACTGTTCTGTTTATTATAAATTACTATGATTGCCTATTTGAGTTTACTCCACATGTATGTGAAAGATGTAAGAAATAAAGTCCATTAAATACATCTTTCTGCGACAGAAAGTTCAGTAGTCTCTGCAAAATTGTTTCATACGTTATAATTGCACATTGGTACCGTATTATTCTGTATATAATTATTCTCAACTTTACTTTTAGTAAAGTCTGCACACTGCTAAGTGTGATTTTAAATTTAGCTGCTGTGACAAAAGAATTTCCCACTCGGGATCAATGAAGTATTTATTATTATTCTCCAGCCCTGTATCTCTTTCACCAGTGAACTTCACACCTCTTGACTTTAGTCCCCCCCCGCCCCACACACACATTCTGACTCCCTCCCTTCCTTTCCAGTCCTGAAGAAGGGTGTCGGTGTGAAACGCCGACTGTTCACCCCTCTCCACGTTGCTGCCGCCCCCCTGAGTTCCTCCAGCATTTTCCGTGTGTCGCTTTGCATTTCCGCATCTGCAGATGTCTCCTGTTTAAAAAAACGCGCATGCGTGGTCGCCGCGCTCAGACCCGAATACCGCGCATGCGCTGACTGGACGAGCGGCTCACAACGAATGGACGCAGGTAAGAGCACGCTCCGGGCGGGCTGTCAATCACCGGCGTCTGAAACGCGACCGAAGGACAATTACTGTGATTTCCAGCCACACTGGTACTGCACCCCACGACAGTCCTGGTCCTTTCCCCCTCTCTCAGCCCCACGATCCGTACCCAGGCCCCAGGGAACTTTCGACTCGGCGCCTCCGCCGCCAGTTTGGCGGCGCATGCGCATTCCTGCATCTTTCGATGGCTGATGGAGAGGTTTCTCATCGTGAGGGCTTCTGGGTAAAGAGGCAGCCATAGGCGACAGTTGTCCCCTACAGTCGAAGGAAATGCGAGTGGATATATCTCCCAAACACTGCCGAGCTCCAGCTATGTAAATCCGAGAATTATGAACTCGGAACAAAAATATAGTTCCCAGTTAATCCCGGTTGAAGAGTTTACCTTCCAGTCAGTGGGAATGTCAATTAGTGCTGTATGGAAATGAAACCTTCCGTCAGATTTAGTTCTCGCTGGATAAATAACGATATAAAACATCTTTGCCTCGATGACGAGTGATTTGGGGCTTTCACATCACAAAAGTGCTGCACTCCAATAAGAATAACCACTGCCCTCCACTTTATATTCATTGGCATTGCCATCGATGTGATCATCACTGTCAATCAGCTGGTGGGAGTCCATAGGACCATAAGACAAAGGAGAAGAAGTCGGCCATTCGGCCCATCGAGTCTGCTCCTCCATTTTATCATGAGCTGAGCCATTCTCCCATTTAGTCCCACTCCCCCGCCTTCTCACCATAACCTTTGATGCCCTGGCTACTGAGATACCTATCAATCTCTGCCTTGACTTGGCCTCCACTGCCGCCCGTGGCAACAAATTCCATAGGTTCACCACCCTCTGACTAAAAAAAAATTCTTCGCATTTCTGTTCCGAATGGGCGCCCTTCAATCTTTAAGTGATGCCGTCTTGTACTAAACTCCCCCATCATGGGAAACAACTTTGCCACATCCACTCTGTCCATGCCTTTCAACATTCGAAATGTTTCTATGAGGTCGCCCCTCATTCTTTAAACTCCAAGGAATACAGTCCAAGAGCGGACAACTTTACCAATTTCAATACAAGTTGGGGGTACTCAACTTGAGATATACCCCAGGATATTGTGGGAAGTGAGGGAGGAAATTGCTAAGCCTCTGGCGATGATCTTTGCATATCAATAGGGAGAGGAAAAGTACCAGAGGATTAAAAGACACTGTTCCCTTTTCAAGAAAGGGAGTAGAGATAAACCAGGAAATTACAGACCAGTGGTTCTTACTTCAGTGGAGGGCAAGTTGTTGGAGAAGCTCCTGAGAGGCAGGATTTATGAGCATTTGGAGAAGCTTCCTTTCTAACTCCTGGAAATCTCTTTTCAGGACCTCCTCCTTTGTCCTGTCTATGTCACTGGTACCAACATATACCAAGACAACTGGCTGCTCACCCTCCCCCTTCAGAATATTCAGCACCCGATCCGAGACATCCCGTCCTCTGGCACCTGGGAGGCAACACACCCTGCGGGTATCTCTGTCAGGCTCACAGAATCTCCTGTCTGTTCCCCTGACTATGGAATCCCCTATGACTACCGCATTCCTCTTCTCCTTCCTTCTCTCCTGCACAACAGCGCCAGGCTCAGTGCCAGAGACCCGGTCACCGTGGGCATCCCCCGTCAGGTCATCCCCCTCAACAGCATCCAGAACAAGATTTTGTTGCTGAGGGGGGCAGCCACAGGGGTGCTCTCCACTATCCGTGCATTTCCCTTCCCTCTCTTGACAGTGACCCAGTTTTCTGACCCCTGTAGCCTCGGGATGACTACCTCCCTGTAGCTCCTGTCTATCACCTCTTCACTTTCCCTGATAAGCAGTAGGTCATCAAGCTGCAGCTCCAGGTCCCTAACACGGTCTCTGAGGAGCTGCATCTCGGTGCACCTGGTGCAGATGTGGCCATCAGGGAGGCTGGAGGTCTCCCAGGATTCCCACATCTGACACCCTGAACAAAGCACTAACCCTGCAGGCATGCTATCTAATTCTACAGGAAAAATAAGTCAACTCACCCACTTACCTCGCCAAACAGATGAACTTTTTAAACCGTTAGCTGTGAGAGCCCTGCTGTTCCTGTCTGTCCAGGCCGATTCGCGAAGGGGGGGGGGGAGAAAAAAAAAGAGTTGGTGTTTCGCTCTTGCCTCTTCCCGTTTACCGCCGAAGCCCGTTGAAGCCAAAGCCCTACACTCTGCTCCCACTCACTCCGCTGCCCGCTGTATAGGGTGGTCTCCTTTTTAAACTTTCCGTGCCGTCCTGTTGACGTCACGCGCCTGCGCAGTCTCGTCCTCCTTGCACTCGAAGAAGTTTTTTAAAAAAACTGTCTTCCTTCAGAATTCAGCTCCCACTATGCTCTGTAGTCCCGATCCAAAAGACAGCTGTTGGCAACAACCTGCCTTTTTAAACTCTCTGCGCTGTCCTGTTGACATCACGCACCTGCGCAGTCTCGTTCTCCTTGCACTCGAAGAAGTTTTTTTTAAAAAAACTGCCTTCCTTCAGAATTCAGCTCCCACGACGCTCTGTAGTGGATGCAAGGAATTAGTAAATCTCCAGGATCATACATGTAGTAACAAGTGCTCTTTGTAGTGTTGTGGAACACGGCCAGAACTTGAAATAATACCAAAGGACAGAGACGAATTCAGCCAAGTCACAGGTTGATTGAAGTCAGAAATAGCCCATTCTCACACAGACAGGAATACAGTCAGAGAATTTGATGGTCAGTCAGAATGTCTGCTCCGTGCCTTGTTCGAAGATGAGTGCATATAGAAACATAGAAATCTACAATATATTACAGGCCCTTTGGCCCACAGTGTTGTGCCGTCCATGTAACCTATTCTAGAAACTGCCTCGGATTTCCCAACCACATTGCACTCTGTTTTCCTGAGCTCCACGTACATATCTAACAGTCTCTCAAAAGACTCCATGGTATCTGCCTCTACCATCATCGCTGGCAGTGCATTCCATGCACCTACTACTCTCTGTGTGAAAAACCTACCTCTGACATCCCCTTTAACCCTACTTCCAACACCTTAAAACTACACCAATTCAGCCCTAGGAAAAAAGTCTCTGGCTATCCACACGATCAATACCTTTCATCATCTTATACACATCTGTCAGGGCACCTCTCATCCTCCGTCGCTCCAAAGTTCACTCAACCTATTCTCATAAGGCATGTTCTCCATTCCATGCAACATCCTTGTAAATCTCCTCTGCAGTCTTTCTATGGTATCCACATCCGTCCTGTAATGAGGTAACTGAACACAAGACTCTCAGTGGGTTTAAAGAAGGTCTTATATAGCTATAACATTACCTCACCGATCGTGAACTCAGTTCCATGGTTGATGAAGGCCTTCTTAACAACATTGTCAATCAGCGCTGCAGCTTTGAGTGTAAAATTGACATGGACCACAAGATCTCGCTGATTGTCCACCTTGCCAATAGTCCCAACATAATATTGTGTTCTGTCTTCAAATTTGATGTACCGAAATAAACCACAGCACACTTATCTGGGTTGAACTCCATCTGCCAGTTCTGCATCCTATCTGCATCCTGCTGTAACCTCTGGAGAACTGTCCAGACTCTTCACAACACCCTCAACTTTTGTGTCATCAGCACCCTTCTCCTTCCTCATCAAGATCATTTATAAACATCACAAAGAGAAGGAGTCTCAGAACACATCCCTGTGGAACACCACTGGTCACTGACCTCCATGCAGGATACAAACCATCTACAACCACCTTTGGCTTCTGTGGGCAAGCCAATTCTGGATCCACAAAGCAAGGTCAACTTCGATCCTTGCCTCGTTACTTTCTGAATGAGCCTCTCATGAGGAATTTTATCAGAAGTCTTACTGAAAACCATGTACACCACATCCAATGCTCTACATTAGTGGTCGCCAACCAGTCAATCACGATCGACCGGTTGATCTTTGAGACTTTCCCAGTAGATCCTGAAAAAAAATGAAAAATAAATACACAAATACATTATCCTTGATAAACCTTCCGATGCAAAAGCAGATTTCACCCCTAGAGCGCATAAGTGAGTCGTTTTTAACCCACACTTCGTTCCATTCCCTGGTTTTTGTGTTTCTCTTTTTCCGCTGCGCAGTGCTGTGCGTCACGTGTGTGCTGACATCATGTGACTATTGCTGCTGTCTGTCAAATTCCATGGAGCGTGGGAGAGTTTCCTTTATCCTGAACATAAACGAACAAACGAGCAAACTGTCCAATGGCAAAAGAATGCAACACGTGTGGGTAAAAATGACTCCCTTCTGCAGTCATGACTTCACTGAACTTTGATCAACTTTAATCAGTTTTGACTCTATTACGCTGCTATTTATATTACGTCAGTTACGCAGAAATTTGATCAGTTGTACCACTCTTTCTTTCTTTTGAATTTTTTGCCTTTGATAGCGTGAATTCATGTTTAGCATTTCAGATAGTGTGCTAATAATTAGCATTAATTTTAGTTTTAACTGAAAAGTTAGCGCCTCTCTCTCTTTTGATTTAGCTGTTGTATTTTTTCAGCATAGCTTGTGCTGCATCAAAGTGACCAATTAGATTAGATAAGAGTGCAGACTGTCGCAAACATCAATATACGGCACTCACTGGTGATATCCTGCAAGTCGCTAGCTAGCATGGTGGAGGCTCCACGAAAGAAGGCAAAAACGTACAAATTCCATCCAGAATGGAAGAGGAATTTCTATTTACCTTGGTGAGAGACAAGTGTGTATGTATGTTGTGCCACCAAACACCAGCGCTGACTAACAGAGGGAATCTGGAGCAGCACCACAACACCAACCTCCAGAAATTTAAAGACACCTACCCCCCAAATAGAGCACTCTGTGTCAGGAAATTTGAGGAGCTGAAATCGGGGTTGAAGGCCCAGCAATCGTTTTTCACAAAACATGCTGCTCAAAGTAAGGATCGACAAGTGTTAAAGGACTTGTCACTCTGTGAATATTTTTCACTACAGTTTGATGAATCCCTGGATGTAATGCGAACAGCTCAGCTTGTTGTATTTGTCAGAATGGCTTTCCAGGATTTTACAACAAAGGATGACTTCCTGACTCTTTTGCAGTTAAAGGAGAGAACGAGAGGTGAGGATATTTACACTGAGTTTAAAAAAAATATCTCCGTGAAAATGACATCCCCATTCATAAACGGGTGGCAATTACTACTGACGGGGCCCCAGCAACACGCGGTGTGTGTGTTGGTTTTATAGCACTGTGCCGTAATGACTCTGATTTTCCCAGCTTCCTGGATTATCACTGTGTGATTCAGCAGCAGGCCTTGGCTGGGAAGGTGGTGGACTTTTCTCATGTAATGACACTGGTGGTCAAACTGATTAACTTGATTCGAGCAAAAGCGCTTCAGCACCGCTTATTCAAGGTGTTATTGGCTGAGCTGGATGCCGCTTACGGAGACATAATTCTTCATGCTGATGTTCGGTGGCTGAGTCGCGGGAAAGTGCTGCAACGATTTGTTGACTAGCTGCCTAAGATGAAGACTTTTCTGTCAACAAGAAACCAGGAGCATGAGGAACTGTCCGATGATACATGGCTACTGGATTTAAGGTTTCTGACAGACCTAATGGCTAAATTAAACGCACTTAACAATGAGCTCATGGGAAAAGACCCGACACCTTGCCCCACATGATAAGCCCAGTAAGTGTGTTTAAGGCCAAGCTCGGTGTTTGGATTTCAACTTTAAAGAACGGGAGACTGACACACTTTCCCAACTTGGAGAAAATGTTACAAGCCATCAAGGGAAAAAGTGCTTTTTGCCCTGAGCAGTACTGTGCTTACCTAGACCAACTCGCAGTCGAGTTCGATCAGTATTTTGGAGAGTTAAACGTCATGAAAGATATTGCTGCATTTATTTCAAATCCATTTCTGCTGATCGATATAGAACAGATGGTAGCCAGATTCCAGCAAGTATCTGGTGTGCCAAGTGATATTGAAATGGAAACAATTGATTTGAAAAATGCCATCAATCAAGGGACAGTGACTTCCGGGGGCTTGTCAGCAGGGAGAAGTTTCCTTATCTCACCACATGTGCACTAAAAGTCAGTGCCTACTTCGGGTCAACTTATCTGTGTGAAATTGCAGTTTCACAGATGAAAATTATTAAATCTAAGTACAGGAGCTGTCTTACTAACAGACATCTCACAGACTGTCTCAGACTGGCTGTCTGTAGTTATGACCCAAATTTCAGGGTACTAGCAGAAAATGTTCAGCCCCAGTCATCACACTGAGTGCAACAGTCAATTTTTATTCATTTATTTTTTGCATTGAAATAAAATTAAATAATGAAACTTAGAATTAGAGGTATGAAGTATTGTAATATTGAATTGAATTGAATGATCTTTATTGTCATTATACATAGGTACAATTAAAGCAACACACATCAAAGTTGCTGGTGAACACAGCAGGCCAGGCGGCATCTCTAGGAAGAGGTACAGTCAACGTTTCGGACGGAGACCCTTCGTCTCGGCCTGAAACGTCGACTGTACCTCTTCCTAGAGATGCTACCTGGCCTGCTGCGTTCTCCATTAACTTTGATGTGTGTTGCTTGAATTTCCAGCATCTGCAGAATTCCTCGTGTAGGTACAATTAAACTCTGTTTGGCTTCCTCTCAGGCAATTAAATAAATCGGTAGATAAAAAGAAGACAGTGATATAAAAACAGTATTAAACAGATAAGTAGCAGAAAATAAGCTGCAGCAGCACCAGAATATCACAGTAATGCACAAAGTGCTGTTAGTGCAAGTATTTGAGTCCTTGTGTGTGCACGTGTGTGCTCACAGTTTCAGTCATTGTTCTGTGGAGTGGTGTGATGGAGGCCACAGCTCTGGGATAGAAGCTGTTCTTCGGTCTATTTGTTCTGGCTTTTAGTGTCCTGAACCTTTTGCTGGACGACAGTGGGTCACACAGGGAGTGGCCGGGGTGTGTGGTGTCTCTGGTTATGCTGATTGCTTTCCTCCTGAGTCTGCTGGAATAGATGGTGTCCAGTCCTGGGTGCTCCCTCCTGACAATTCGCTGGGCCGCCTTCACCACGCGATGCAGGTCTTGTCGCTCAGCGGCCGTGCAGCTGACATACCAGACGGTGGCGCTGCTGGTCAGGACGGTTTCAATTGTGCTTCTGGAGAAGTTCAGCAACAGTTTCTGTGGGAGTTTGGCCTGTTTCAGCTTTCTGAGGAAAAAGCCTTTTATACAAGCAGCGAGGTGTTGGTGGTCCATGTCAGCTGTTTTGACAACATGGTTTTCCACACTTTCCACTGCCTCTCCATGTATATGGAAGGGGGTGTGTACTCTGTTCTTCGATCTCCTGAAGTGAATGGTCATCTCTTTTGTTGTAGAAGTGTGAAGGACCAGGTCGTTGTCCTTACACCACTCCGTCAGATGGTCCACCTCAAGCCTGTAGGCTGTTTCATCCTCGTCCGAAATCAGGCCAACCACTGTGGTATCGTCCACAAATTTAATTATGGAGTTGGAGGTGTAGATGGGAGTTCAGTCATGTGTGAAGAGTGTGTAGAGCATACGGCTCAGCACACAGCCCTGCGGGGTGCCTATTTTTATGATGAGGGTGTTGGAGGTGTGCTGGCCGATTCTGACTTGCTGTGGTCGGTCTGTGAGAAAGTCCATGACCCATGAGCACAGGGAGGAACCAAGGCCAAGAGTGTTCAGTTTGCTGACCAGTTTATGGGGGATGACTGTGTTAAATGCAGAACTGAAGTCCACAAATATCATCCTCACATAAGTGTTTGGTTTCTCTAAGTGAGTCAGCAATATGAAAGAAAGCCTTTGATAACGTCTAACATAGGAGATTAGTGGGCAAAATTAGGGCACATGGTATTGGGAGCAGAATACTGACATGGATTGAAAATTGGCTGGCTGACAGAAAACAAAGAGCAGCGATTAATGGTTCCCTTTTGGAATTGCAGGCGGTGACTAGTGGGGTACCGCAGGGTTCAGTGCTGGGACTGCAGCTGTTTACAATATATATTAATGATTTAGCTGAGGGAATTGAAAGTAACATTAGCAAATTTGCTGATGACACAAAGCTGGGTGGCAGTATGAAATGTGAGGAGGATGTTATGAGAATGCAGGGTGACTTGGACAGGCTGGGTGAGTGGGCAGATGCATGGCAGATGCAGTTTAATGTGGATAAATGTGAGGTTATCCACTTTGGTGGTAAGAACGGGAAGGCAGATTATTATCTAAATGGAGTCAAGTTAGGAAAAGGGGAAGTAAAATGAGATCTAGGTGTTCTTGTACATCAGTCACTGAAAGCAAGCATGCAAGTACAGCAGGCAGTGAAGAAAGCTAATGGCATGCTGGCCTTCATAACAAGGGGAATTGAGTATAAGAGAAAAGAGGTCCTTCTGCAGCTGTAGAGGGCTCTGGTGAGACCACACCTGGAGTACTCTGTGCAGTTTTACTCTCCAAATTTGAGGAAGGACATTCTTGCTATTGAGGGAGTGCAGCGTAGGTTCACAAGGTTAATTCCCGGGATGGCAGGAGTGTCAGATGTCGAAAGATTGGAGCGACTGGGCTTGTATACTCTGGAATTTAGAAGACTGAGAGGGGATCTTATTGAAACATATAAGATTATTAAGGGATTGGACACGCTGGAGGCAGGAAGCATGTTCCCGCCGATGGGTGAGTCCAGAACCAGAGGCCACAGTTTAAGAATTAGGGATAGGCCATTTAGAACGGAGTTGAGGAACAACTTTTTCACCCAGAGAGTGGTGGATATATGGAATGCTCCGCCCCAGAAGGCTGTGGAGGCCAAGTCTCTGGATGCTTTCAAGAAAGAGATGGATAGAGCTGTTAAAGATAGTGGAATCAAAGGTTACGGGGATAAGGCAGGAACTGGATACTGATTATGGATGATCAGCCATGATCACAGTGAATGATGGTGCTGGTTCGAAGGGCCGAATGGCCTACTCCTGCACCTATTGTCTATTGTCAATATGGAGGGCTGTTGTGATTGCATCCTCTGTGGAGTGGTTTGCCCGGTAGGCAATGTGGTGTTTGTCCAGATCAGGTGGGATTATAGTCTTAATGTGTGAGAGCACAAGTCTCCCAAAGCACTTCATGTCTATGGGTGTCAGCGCTACAGGGCGATAGTCGTTCAGGCACTTCACAGCTGATTTGTTGGGCACTGGGATGATGCTGGATGTTTTCAGGCATGTGGGAACAACAGCTTGTTGCAGTGAGAGGTTAAATATACTTGTAAACACCTCAGCAAACTGGTCGGCACACGCTTTCAGTACCCGGCCGGGCACTCCGTCTGGGCCAGCTGCCTGACTCGCATTCACTGTCCTCAGGCTGGATCTCACCCGATGTTGCTTAAGGACCCGTGTGGACTCATCGTCAGGTGGGTGGATGAGTGGAGCAGCCTCCTCCCTCTGGGCGAAGAACTCGTTCAGGACATCAGGCAGTGTGGCGTCGTCATCTGGCAGCAGATTATTGGTTTTGTAGTCTGTCAGCGCCTTGATGCCTTTCCACACACTGCGGGGGTTGTTGTTATCAAACTGACTTTCCATGCGCAGTTTGTATTTGTGCTTTGCATCCCTGATGCCCCTGTGGAGATTCGCCCGTGCTTCACTGTGGGCTTGTTTGTCTCCTGACCTGAAGGCAGCATCGTGCTCCCTGAGTAGTCCCTCACATCACTGTTAATCCATGGCTTCTGATTCGGAAACACCTGAACTGTGTTTTGTGTTATTCCGTTTTCTGTGCAAAACTTAATATTCTTAAAGAAAGACAGCTATGGCCTGTTTGATATGCTAGTTACAGTGTTTTCTTGGTGGAATTAATTTGACAGTTTGACAAAAGCATTTTGTGTAATTCAAACACAATTAGCCCAAATGAAAGGACTCAAATTGGAAGTACAATCTGAGCTGTTTTTTCTCTGAATGATTTAGTAGGTCGATCTTGTCTTTAAGTAAGGCCGAGGTAGGGGATCTTGGTCTTAAAAAGGTTGGCAACCACTACTCTACATTCATCAGTGTGTTTGGTTACATTCTCAAAGAATTCAATCATGTTCATAAGGCACGATCTGCCCTAGACAGAGCCATGCTGACTATCCCACATCAGATTATGCTTCTCCAAATGCTCATAAATCCTGCCTCTCAGGAGCTTCTCCAACAACTTGCCCTCCACTGAAGTAAGAACCACTGGTCTGTAACTTCCTGGCTTATCTCTACTCCCTTTCTTGAAAAGGGAACAGTGTCTTTTAATCCTCTAGTACTTTTCCTCTCCCTATTGATATGCAAAGATCATCGCCAGAGGCTCAGCAATTTCCTCTCTCACTTCCCACAGTAGCCTGGGGTATATCTCCAGTTGATACCCCCAAATTGAGTTGAAATCGGTAAAATTGTGACGCCAGAGCTCACATTCAGAGGAGATCATATAGAAACATGTGAAATTATGAAATGAATAGATAATATAGAGGCAGGAAACTAGAGGACATTGCCTCAAGATTTGGGGGAAATTGGGATGGAGGTGAGGAGGAACTGTTTTACTGGGAGAGTGGTGAATCTGTAGATTTCTCTGCCCAATGAAGGAGTGGAGGCTACCTCAGTAAATATATTTGAGAAAAGGTTGGATAGGATTTGGCACAGTAGTGGGGTTAAGGGTTATGGGGAAAAGGCAGGTCGGTGGAGATGAGTCCATGGCCAGATCGGCCATGATCTTATTCAATGGCAGATCAGGCTCAAAGGGCCAGATGGCCGACTCCTGCTCCTATTTCTTATGTTCTCACCACAGACTGAAATCTCTCCTGAAATATTGTCCTTCACCCATTGATGTCTTTTGCAAATATTTTCACAGGTTTGAAATGGCAGAACACTTGTGTACGGAAATCTCAAACACAACAACACATCAGTTTTGCTGACTCTGTCTGGATATTTAAGGAGGGACCAAATATTTTCTTTGCAACGCCAACACATCTGTTGTCGGTCCTTGGAGATGAAGAAGTATCTCATCCCAGCTGGTAATTTATTCTGTCTCTGAAATGAAGTTTTCTGTTTTTACTCTGTGAAATTCACTGGAACCAGGAGCTGAGAACACACCAGCATTTGTTCACTGGAGATCAGTTCTTCAACTGCATTGATCGTACAAGGCATTCAAACATCTGACTTTCTGAATTGCCAGAGAATTGTTCGCAGTGAGATATCATTCTTCTTCTCTCAGTGTGGGAAGAGATTCACTCACAGGCTACCCACAGACTCGCCAGTGAGTTCACAGTGTGGAGAGGCCATTCACCCGCTCTGTGTGAGGGAGGGGAACCACTCAGTCATCTAGTCTGAAGATACATCAGCAAGTTCACACCATAGTGAGATGCTCCACCTGTTCTGCAAGCGGAAGCCATTCTGTTATTGATGCTAAAGGTATATCAGAAAATTCACCAGTGACAGGACATTGACCACGCCACAGTGACACCAGCGAGTTCACACCGGGGAGAAGCCATTCGCCTGCTCTGAATGTGGGAAAGGGTTCACTCAATCATCTCAACTGAATGAACACCAGCTCGTTCACACTGAAAAGATGCCGTTCACCTGCTCAGACTGTGGGAAGGGATTCACTCAATCGTCCACACTACATAGACACCAGCGAGTTCACACTGGGGAGAGGCCATTCACCTGCTCAGACTGTGGGAAGGGATTCATTCAGTCAAATCACCTGCTACAACATCAGTTAGTTCACACTGGGGAGAGACCATTCACCTGCTCAGACTGTGGGAAGGGATTCAATCAGCGTTCTCAGCTCCTGACACACCAGCGAGTTCACACTGGGGAGAGGCCATTCATCTGCTCAGACTGTGGGAAGGGATTCACTCACTCATCTGACCTACAGAGACATCAGCGAGTTCACACTGGGGAGAAGCCGTTCATTTGCTCTGAATGTGGAAACGGATTTGCTCGGTCATCTATACTGAAGTTACATCAGCGAGTTCACACTGGGGAGAAGCCGTTCACCTGCTCAGACTGTGGAAAGGGATTCACTCACTCGTCCGACCTACAGAGACACCAGCGAGTTCACACTGGGGAGAAGCCATTCACATGCTCTGAATGTGGGAAGGGATTTGCTCGGTCATCTCGTCTCTTGAAACACCAGCAAATTCACACTGGGGAGAAATCATTCATCTGCTCTGAATGTGGGAAGGGATTCAATGATTCAGCTCACCTGAAGGTACATCAGTTTGTTCACACTGCGGAGAGACCATTCACCTGCTCAGACTGTGGGAAAGGATTCATTTGGCATTCTCAACTACTGACACACCAGTTAGATCACACTGGGGAGAAACCATTCACATGCTCTGAATGTGGGAAGGGATTCACCCATTCAGCTCAAATGAGGGAACATCAGCGAGTCCACACTGGGGAATGGCCATTCACCTGCTCTGAATGTGGGAAAGGATTCACTTGGCCATCTGAACTGATTGAACATCAGCGAGTTCATACTGGGGAGAGGCCGTTCGTTTGCTCTGAATGTGGGAAAGGATTCATTCGGCGTTCTCACCTACTGACACACCAGCGAGTTCACACTGGAGAAAAGCCATTCACATGCTCTGAATGTGGGAAGGGATTTGCTCGGTCATCTCATCTCTTGAAACACCAGCAAATTCACACTGGGGAGAAACCATTCATCTGCTCGGAATGCGGGAAGGGATTCAATGATTCAGCTCACCTGAAGGTACATCAGTTTGTTCACACTGCAGAGAGACCATTCACCTGCTCAGACTGTGGGAAAGGATTCATTTGGCATTCACATCTACTGACACACCAGTTAGATCACACTGGGGAGAAACCATTCATCTGCTCTGAATGTGGGAAGGGATTCACCCATTCAGCTCAAATGAAGGAACATCAGCGAGTCCACACTGGGGAATGGCCGTTCGCCTGCTCTGAATGTGGGAAGGGATTCACTTGGCAATCTGAACTGATTGAACATCAGCGAATTCACACTGGGGAGAAACCATTCATCTGCTCTGAATGTGGGAAGGGATTCGCCCGGTTATCTAATCTGAAGCAACATCAGAAACTTCACACTCGGGAGAGGCCATTCAAATGCTCTGAATGTGGGAAGGGTTTTGCTCGGTCATTTCAACTGAAGGTACACCAGCGAGTTCACACTGGGGAGAAACCTTTCAGCTGCTCTGAATGTGGGAAGGGATTCACTGAGTCATCCAAACTTGTGAGCCACTACCGAATTCACACTAGGGAGAAACTGTTCACCTGCTCAGACTGTGGGAAGGAATTCACTCGGTCATCTGAGTTTAAAATACATCAGCGAATTCACACTGGGGGATGCCACTGACCTGTTCTGAATGTGGGAAAGGATTCACTCAGACATCTCAATTAAGACTAGAAGATATAGGAGCAGAAGTCAGCCATTCGGCCTTTCGAGGCTGCTCCACCTTTCAATCATGGGCTGATCCGATTCTCCAGTCATCCCCACTCCCCTGCCTTCTTCCCAAACCCTTTGATGTCTTGGCTAATCAAGAACCCATCTCTCTCTGCCTTAAATGCACCGAATGACTTGGCCTCCACAGTTGCTTATGGCAATAAATTCCACAAATTTACCACCCTCTGAGTAAAGTAACTTCTCCTCATCTCTGTTCTAAATGGATGTCCTTTGATCCTGAAGTTGTGCACTCTTGTCATAGACTCCCCTACCATGGGGAATAACTTTCCCATATCTACTCTGTTCAGAGCTTTTAACATTCAGAATGTTTCAATGAGTTTCCCCCCCCCCCCCCCGACCCCCACCATTCTCCTGAACTCCAGGGAATACAGCCCAAGAGAAGACAGGTGCTTCTCGTATGGTAACCCTTTCATTCCTGGAGTCATTCTTGTGAATCTTCTCTGAACCCTCTCCAATGTCAGTATATCCATTCTAAAATAAGGAGCTCACTGCTCCCAATACTCCAAGTGTGGTCTCATGAGAGCCTTATAGAGCCTCAACATCACATCCCTGCTCTTATATTCTGTACCTCGAGAAATGAATGCCACCATTGCATTCGCCTTCTTCACCACCGACTCAGCCTGGAGGTTAACCTTTAGGGTATCCTGCACAAGGACTTCCAAGTTCCTTTCCAGCTCTGCATTTTGAATTCTCTCCCAATCTAAATAATCATCTGCCTGTTTATTTCTTTCACCAATATGCATGACCATACACTTTCCAACATTGTATTTCATTAACTACTTCTTGGCCCATTCCCTGAAACTATCTAAATCTCTCTGCCAGCACTCTGTTTCCTCAGCACTACCCGCTCCTCCACCTATCTTTGTATCGTCGGCAAATTTTTCCACAAATCCATTAATTCAACAGTCCAAGTCATTGACATACATCATAAAAAGCAGTGGTCTCAACATCGACCACAGTGGAACTCCAGTGGTAACCGGCAGCCAGCCAGAATAGGATCCCTTTATTCCCACTCTGTTTTCTGTTGATCAGCCAATGCTCCAACCATGGTAGTAAATTCCCTCTAATTCCATGAGATTTATCTTGCTAAGCAGCCTCATGTGCAGCATCTTTCAAAGGCCCCTGAAAATCCAAGTATACCACATCAACTACATCTCCTTTGTCCACCCAACTTGTAATTTCCGCAAAGAATTGCAGTAGGTTAGTAAGGCAGGATTTTCCTTTCAGGAAACCACGCAGGCTTTGGCCTATCTTGTCATGTGCCTCCCAGTACTCCGTAATCTCATCCATAACAATCGATTCCAGCAACTTCCCAACCACTGAAGTCAGGCTTTCAGGTCTGTAGTTTCTTTTCTGCTGCCTCCCACCCTTCTTAAATAGCGGAGTAACATTTGTAATTTTCCAGTCATCAGGTACTATGCCAGAATCTATCGATTCTTGAAAGATCTTTAGTAATCCCTACGAAATCTCTCCAGCTATTTCCTTCAGAACCCGAAGGTGCATTCCATCAGGTCCAGGAGATTTATCCACCCTCAGACCTTTAACCTTTCTGAGCACCTTCTCAGTTGTAACTTTCACTGCATGTGCTTCACTTTCCTGACGCTCTTGAATGTCCGATATTCAGTACTGCAGATGTCTTCCACCGTGAAGAATCATGCAAAATACGCATTCAGTTCCTCTGCCATCTCTGTGTCTCCCATCACAATATCTCCCGTGTCATTTTCTATTGGTCGTATATCTATTCTCAACTCTCTTTTACCCAGTGGCAGCCATCCTTTAGCCAAGTCTCAGATTTGGCCACAACGTCATATTGCCAATCTAGCTGAATTTCAAGACCATCCACTTTATTTCTTATGCTGCGAGCATTCAAATACAGCACTGTGTGGTGCACCCTCTCCAAACCTGTCATGCTACGTTTTGGAGGACAGGAACCCCCGAACTTGCCGGAAAGTCTGAGGAATGGAAATGAAACTTAACTGAGAAGATGCTGGGACATGAAAATGCATTTTGGACCGATGAGGCTGATGTTTGTTACTCCAGGATTACTTACAAAACTGTTGGAGCGACCAAGGATACCCCTTTCTGAGAGAGGTCTCGCCGGTCATCCAGTATTGAATGAACTCCGCACGTATACACAGGGGAGAAACTGTACAACTGCTCAGACTGCGGGAAGGAATTCACTCAGTCATCTCAACTGAATGAACGTCAGCGAGTTCACACTGGGTAGAAGCCGTTCATCTGTTCCAACTGGGAATGAATTCACACTTTCAACTCGCCTGACTACACACCAGACTGTTTTCAGCAGTGAGAGGACGTTGACCTGCTCAGACTGTGGGAAGGCATTCACACACTCATCCACACTGCAGAGACAGTGGCGGGTTCACACTGTGGTGAGGGTGGTCACCTGCTCTGAATGTGGGATGGGTTTCAATCAGTCATTCATCCTTGTGTCACCCTGCCGGGCTTTGACGCATTGTTAATCGGAGAGATCAGAAGCTTGAGAGGACGGAATTCACTCAAGTTCGCCAGCTGAGCATTAAAGGCAGTGGTTTCAGGGCAGGTTATTTTTGAGCTTTCACCAGGGGCCAATCAACAGTCAGGCAGCAGCAAATGGAGTGACCGATGCTGGACTGGGCAGAGTTGGAGTGGAGACTTTGAGGCTTTACCTCTTTGAGGGTTCAGTCAGGACAGCCTTCGCACAGAGAAGGCAACATTATACTGGAGGTGGAAGTTTTTTTGCCCCCTTCCTCACATTTGCTCAGTTAGAACAGTCAAGATGCCAGGCAGGATAGTGGAAAGCTCCTCTTGCGGGATGTGGGAAGGCAGGAGACCCTCCTGTGTCCCTGATAACTACACCTGTGAGAAGGGCATCCAGCTTCAGCTCCGAACAATCCACATTAACGAGTGGGATCTGGAAGTGGATGAACTCCAGGTCATTCGGGAGGCTGGAGGGGTGATAGGTCGGACATATAGAGAGGTAGTTGTAACCAGGCTGCACACCACAGGAAACTGAGTGACAGTTGCGAAGTGAAAAGGGGTGGGGGGACAGCAAGTGCAGTGTACCCCTGTGTCCATCCCCCTGAACAACACATATATCACTTTTGTCACAGTTAGAGATGGTGGGATAACCTGGCAAAGGAAGGTCACAGCAGGAGGCTCTCTGGCACTTAGTCTGGCTCTGAGACTGAGAAGGGGAGGGTGGAGAAGAGGCGAGCTGTGGTCATTGGTGAATCATTAGCTAAGGGAACTTACTGGATGTTCTGTTGGCGAGAATGAGATTCCAGGATGGTATGTAGCTTCCTGTGTGCTCCAGGTCTGGGTTATCTCCGGCCGAGCACTCAGCTTTGCTCAGGAGGGTGAACAGTGAAGGTCGTGATCCATATCATTGGTACCCATATGGGCTGGTAGAGTAACGAGGTTCTGCAGGAAGTGAGGTGCTAAGTTAAAGGGCAGCTCGTCCAGGGCTGTGACCACAGGTCTGTTATCTGTGCCACATGCCAAGAATAGGAAGATTATACAGTTTAACATGTGTCTAAGGATTTGGTGCAGGAGGGAGGGCATAATGTTATTGGATCATTTGAGCCCGCAAGGATTACTGTATGTACAGGAGTTTGCATTAGGGTAGAGGGGACATGGTTGCTGGAAGGTGAAGTGGGCGGACAGGTCTCTCTCTCTCTCTCAGACACACACAAACATATGCAGTGGAGTGTGAGGGAGGGGACTGGGGAGGGATAAGGGGAATGAGGAGGATGGTGTTAGGGCTCATTCACAAAGTCTCAGACTCACCCAACCGTCCCCCTCTGGAATTGGTCCCATTCCCTACCCCAGGCTGGGGGTGAGCATTGAGTTGCCTTGCCAACAAGAAACTGAATTGTTGATAGCATCTGGTTAACATCAGTAATAAATTTAAGTTGAACTTGAACATTGAAACGTATTGTTTTTAAAACTTGTACTGATGAGAAATAATCTCTGTGAAGGTCCAGGAGTGGAAAATCAACCGGTGTTCAGCTCCATTGCTCTATGCCAGACAAGAACCTCTATCTGAGTCTGTCCCATCTGTCTGTGCTTGACACGCCTCCCTCTAAAGTTTCCTTTTTCTGTACCTGTCCCAGTGTCTTTTATTTTCCTTCACAACCTCATTCTCCTGCCTGCACCCTTTAACCTTTGATGACTTTACTAATCAATGTATGTTTTATCCAAACAGGATGACTTGGCCTCTGAGCCGTCCGTGGCAATGAATTTCACAGGTCCCTCATCTGTCTAAATGCATGCTCTCTGGTATTTGACATTGTGACCCAGAAGATTAAAAGTGGCAGTTATCTACTCTATCGAGATCTTTCGTTATCTGATCAACTTCTATCAGGTCACCCTGAGCTCCTCCACTCCAGAGAAAACAGCCCAAGTTTATCCGAACTCTCCTTACACAGTAGGTTAGGATTCCAATCCACACAACATCCTGGTGAACCTGTTCTGCAATCTCCTCATTGCTGCCCCAAACACCAGTGGCGTAATGGACTTAAACTAAGTAAATAGTGAATTGTTGATTAATAAGGGTGTCAAAGGTGACTGGTAGAAGGCAGCAGCGTGGGGTTCAGAGGGGACATCCAATAGCCGCGATCGAATGGTGGAGAAGACTCAATGGACGGAATGGGTATTTCAGTTTCTACTGAATTGATGTATAGTGTTGAGATGCGAAGTGGTGGGGAGTAAGGTGCGGGTGCAGGTAAGAGTGAGTGTCCAGGTAGGAGATGGTGTTAAGCACCTTTTCACCATGTCTGGTAATGAACAACAATTAACTCAGAGTGGATCAATCATAATTGCTTTTATGTTTATTTGCAGCAAGGGAAGACTAGCACCGCCCAGGTGCTGGTAATAGCTTTATCAAAAAGAGACAACACCATCACCCCTTTGGACACAAGTTCAAGGACAAGGTGCATTCTGTTGTCTGCTGAATCAACGTTTGGCATTCTTCCAGTAACACAGCTGCGGTTCTGCACTCAAGTGCTCAGGTACCATCAGCATCATGTTGCACCAAGATTATTAGCAAAGCACTCTGATGCAATACAGGTTCCATTTTGTTACAGAAAGAAATGCCATTTTGGTACAACAAGTGAAGTACGTTTCCCTAGTGGTGGAGAAGCATTCCTTCACACACCCTTACGTCACTCCCCATTTCTGTTCACACCTCCGATCCTTGCGGCCTTCACCCTCTGTGAAAACCCTTACGTCACTCCCCATTTCTGTTAACACCTCCGATCCTTCACACCTCACCCTCTGTGAAAACCCTTACATCACTCCCCATTTCTGTTCACACCTCCGATCCTTCACACCTCACCCTCTGTGAAAACCCTTACATCACTCCCCATTTCTGTTCACACCTCCGATCCTTGCGGTGCTCACCATCTGTGAAAACCCTTCTTACCCTACACCTATCGTCATTTTGTAACCCCGCCTGACCCCTACACCATTTACCATCCCTGTAAAGCCTCCACCATCCACACTGGCGCAATAGCTGACAGCTGACCTGAGAAGGACACCGAGCGTGGCAGGTAGCAGCGCTCACAAAACACACTCACACCAGCTGACATTTTTTATAACCCGACCGATTTGCATGGTTATCTTGTCTAAACCGCTTCCTACCTTCCTATCTTTACCTTACCCCGGTCCCCCCACTGATCTCCGTCCTGAAACATATCCTTGCCAACGAGGGAAGTTCTATACGCTCCCATTTACTTCCTCCCTCAGCTCCATTCTGGCTCAGAAACAGTCCTTCCAGGTGAGACAACATTTCAAAATTGGGTAAGAATAGGATGATTCGGCAGATGAATGTGTGGCTGAGGAACTGGTGCAGGGGCATTGCATCAGATCTCTGGGTCATTGGGATCTCTCCTGGGGATGGAATGATCTGTACAACAGGGACGGGTTGTATCTGAACCTGGCGGGGTCCAGTATGCTCGTGGGCAGGTTTGTTAGAGCTTGTGTTTAAAATAACTTGTCAGGGGGATGGGAACCGGAGTGTGAGTGCTGGGGATGAGGTAGCTGGTTGGCAACAGAGGTAGCGTGCAGTGAGAGTACTAGCAAGCACCATGCTGCCCTCATGTTATGAGAGACGGCACACCACACGATCAGCTTTATCTGTGCCTGCTCATGCTGTGTCTATGCCTGATACGAGAACCTACACACTGAATAGAAGCTTCCTTCACTGTGCTATCAGAATTTGGAACAGCCTTCCAGATGCTGTGGTTGGAAACATCAGCGACGATGGGTTCCAAGCCTTCAAGAGTCGAGTGCACAAACACCTATCATCTCTGGGAGGGAAGGCACATGCTTCTTCATAAGATATGATGAAGGGGACCGGGATGGCAATGCTTGGCTGTTGGCAGGTAGGGTTAATACCTGACTTTCAAGAGCACTTTGAGTTATGTTCCGGCTGGACTTAGTCCTTAAACTGCTAGAGAACAGTGCGTAAAGAACAGATGCTGTTTTCTCCCAGTCGTGATTAGTTTTTAGTTCCAAGTGCTCCTGTCACGTTTTGTCACCCTGCAACCTTATTCTTCAATCTCTTTGAATAATGGAGGACAGCAGGTGTATAAATGTCTCTCTCCAGCAGACTTCATCATGACTCCAGTATTTCTACTATTTTTTAAAATGTTTCTTAATTGTACATATGATTTTCTTGTGTTCTATCGCTGAGCAGCGGTGAACCATCTGATTGGCCTGTCAGAGTTCTCTTTGGGAACTGGTTGACTTGATCAGCATTTCTGATCCTGGCTATTGTTCACGATCACACGTAATAAACAAAAATGCAGAGGCTGATATCAGGTGAAAATTGCAGTCAACGGAATGAGTTGCACCGTTAAAGTGAGACAACATCTATAAGGGTGATGATTGCAGGGCTGAAGGAACGTGCGCAGTGTACAGAGTAACAGAGGTGAACTTGTAGCACAGTGTGATTTGAGTACATCTCCATGTCGTGGCTGAAAGAAGATTACAACCCGGAGCTTAACGTCCAAGCAGACACGTTGTATCTAAAGGACAGGTAAGTAGGCAAAGGGGTGGGTGCCTCTGCTGGTAAATATGAAATCAAATCATTACAAAAAAAGGGCGGCAAAGGATCAGAAGATGTAAAATCTCTGTAGGTCGAGCGGAGAATCATTAAGTGTAACAAGACCCTGCGATGATTTATATGCAGACCTCCAACCGTTGTAAGGATGTGGTCTACGAATTACAATTGGAGAGAAAATGCATGCCAAGAGGGCTATGTTACGATAGTCATGGGGGATTACAATTAGGAAAATCAGGTTAGTGTTGATTACAGAGGGGGAAATTTGTAAAATGCCAACGAGATGTCAGTTGAACACGTTGGGGATCAGCTATTCTGGATTGTGTGTTGAGCGATGAACTAGAACTGAGTGCTGATGAAATCGCAGAGCACACTCGATGGGCCGAATGGCCTGATTGTGCTGTATCATGTGGAGTTCTGGTCTAACAAACCCCTGCAATGCTGAGTGACCAAGGTTCAGTCCTGGGTGTGATGAACTGCTGCAATATCTGCAGAATCTGACATTAACAGTCCCTCGTCAACTCGCAACTAGATTTAGTTACCATCTGACAGTGACTGCAGGTCAGGGTAGGAGACAGGGGAGAGACTACATCTGCTGACCCGTCTGACAGTGACTGTAGGTCAGGGTAGGAGACAGGAGAGAGACTACATCTGCTGTCCCGTCTGACAGTGACTGTAGGTCAGGGTAGGAGACAGGGGCAGAGACTACATCTGCTGACCCGTCTGACAGTGACTGCAGGTCAGGGTAAGAGACAGGGGCAGAGACTACATCTGCTGTCCCGTCTGACAGTGACTGCGGGTCAGGGTGGGAGACAGGGGGAGAGACTACATCTGCTGACCCGTCTGACAGTGACTGCGGGTCAGGGTGGGAGACAGGGGGAGAGACTACATCTGCTGACCCGTCTGACAGTGACTGCGGGTCAGGGTGGGAGACAGGGGGAGAGACTACATCTGCTGTCCCGTCTGACAGTGACTGCGGGTCAGGGTGGGAGACAGGGGGAGAGACTACATCTGCTGTCCCGTCTGACAGTGACTGCGGGTCAGGGTGGGAGACAGGGGCAGAGACTACATCTGCTGTCCCGTCTGACAGTGACTGCGGGTCAGGGTGGGAGACAGGGGCAGAGACTACATCTGCTGTCCCGTCTGACAGTGACTGCGGGTCAGGGTGGGAGACAGGGGGAGAGACTACATCTGCTGTCCCGTCTGACAGTGACTGCGGGTCAGGGTGGGAGACAGGGGGAGAGACTACATCTGCTGTCCCGTCTGACAGTGACTGCGGGTCAGGGTGGGAGACAGGGGGAGAGACTACATCTGCTGTCCCGTCTGACAGTGACTGCGGGTCAGGGTGGGAGACAGGGGGAGAGACTACATCTGCTGTCCCGTCTGACAGTGACTGCGGGTCAGGGTGGGAGACAGGGGGAGAGACTACATCTGCTGTCCCGTCTGACAGTGACTGCGGGTCAGGGTGGGAGACAGGGGGAGAGACTACATCTGCTGACCCGTCTGACAGTGACTGTCGGTCAGGGTAGGAGACAGGGGCAGAGACTACATCTGCTGTCCCGTCTGACAGTGACTGCAGGTCATGGTAGGAAACAGGGGGAGAGACTACATCTGCTGTCCCGTCTGACAGTGACTGCGGGTCAGGGTGGGAGACAGGGGGAGAGACTACATCTGCTGTCCCGTCTGACAGTGACTGTAGGTCAGGGTAGGAGACAGGGGGAGAGACTACATCTGCTGTCCCGTCTGACAGTGACTGCGGGTCAGGGTGGGAGACAGGGGGAGAGACTACATCTGCTGTCCCGTCTGACAGTGACTGTAGGTCAGGGTAGGAGTCAGGGAGAGACGACATATGCTGACCCTGTCGGTATCAGCCCCAGGGTACTGAAGGCCTGTACGATCCTGTTCTCTGGTATTTTGCAGCACCGTTACAATCTGAGACTGAGTCAGGAAAAGATAACGGTGCTGGGGAAGACTTCCTGCTTGGTTCCTTTACCCAATACGGTGACTCCATCTGGACTTAATGACAACAGACCAATTGCCCTCATGTGATGAAGGTGATGCAGAGGCCGGTCCAGACTTACCTCGGACCCTCTACAGTTTCCCTACCAACCTCATGAGGGAGCGGATGATACCATCATCTCCCTGTTGCAGCGAGCTCACTCCCACCGGGATGATGCTGCTGGCATTGTGAGAGTCACTGTTTTTGATTTCTTTAATGCCTTCAATACAATCCAGCCACGTTGTCTGAGCAAGGGTGGCCGTAGACAAATTCACTAGCTCCTGGATTACTGCCTTCCTGACAGATAGACCCCAGTTTGTACCGCTGGGTGGTTCTCTGCCTGAGGTGGAGATGAGTGACACTGGAGCCCCACAAGGGACTGTCCTGTCTCCGTTTCTGTTCACACTGAACACCTCAGACTTTCAGTGCAACTCTGAGTCTGGCCACTTAAAGATGTTCTCTGATGACTCTGCCGTAGTTGGGTGCATCAGAGATGGGCAGGACTCGGGGTACAGAGGGCTGGTTTAACAGGATTGTGGAATAGTGAGGGAAGAATCAACTGCTCCTGAACGTGGTCAAAACCAGAGAAATGGTGATAGATTTTAGGAGGGAGAGGACTGTGATGAGTCCTGTATACATTCTGGGAGAAGAAGTTGCGATGGTGAAGGAGGACAAATACTTCGGTGTTCGCCTCGGCAAGAGACGCGACTGGAAAACCAACACCAAGACTGTTTAAAAGAACGGGATGAGCAGACTCCATTTTCTAATGAAGCCGAGATCCTTGAACACGTGAGGCAGGATTTCGCAGATCTTTTACCAGTCTGTTGTAGCGAGTGCAGTCTTCTTCGCTGTTTTACGTTGGGAAAGACTAAATAAACTCATCAGAAAGGTTGGATCCATCCTTGGCCACAACCCGGACTCTTTCGAATGAGTGGTGGAGTGGATGTCACTGATCAAACTGTTATCGATTATGGACAATCCGGAATATCCTCTCCATGACCTACTGAATAGGCAGCAAAGCCCCCGACCCCTTTTCAACAAACTCACTCAGCTCCGCCCTCACAAGGATCGTAACAAAAATCTTCTGCGACAGGTGAACACACATCATAGTTCAATAGCCTCTGCATTGTTGTTTCATACATTATTATTGCACAGATATAGTGTTATTGTGTACATTATTATTCTGTACTTTATTTGCAGTAAAGTCTGCCCGCTGCTTGCTGTGCTTTTAGATGTTGCTGCTGGAACGAATGAATTTCCCACTCGGAATTAATAGAGTATTTATTATTATGATTATTATTATTCTCCAGCCCTTTATCCAAACAACTTCCCAGCTCTTTACTTCACTCCTTCCCCTCTCCCGGTTTACCCTATCACCTCACCTGCCCCACATGCTGACTCCCTCCCTTCCTCTCCAGTCCTGAAGAAGGGTCTGGGTCTGAAACGCCGACTGTTCACTTCTCTCCATAGTTGCTGTCTGCCTCCCTGACTTTCCTCCAGCATTTTCCGTCTGTTGTTTTGGATTTCGGCATCTGCAGATTTCCTTCTGTTTGCTCACACGCGCATGCGCAGAGGTATGAGGTAATCCCAAATATCGCGCATGCGCTCAGTAGAGGAGAGGCTCACAAAGACCGGCCGCAGGTAGGAGAGGTCTCCGGTGGGGAATTAATCAGCGGCGTCTGAAACGTGATTGACGGGCTATTACTGTAAGCTCCTGCCGCACTGGTCCTGCACCCCAGCACAGTCCCAGTCCGTTCCCTCTTTCTCAGCCCCACGATCCGTACCCAGTGCCGCCAGGCTTTCGGCTGATGAGCGGTGGGCCGCCGTCTTTTCTGCGGCGCATGCGCATCGCTTTATTGTTCGGTGGCTGACAGACAGGTTTCTGGTTCGCAGGCCCTTCTGGGTAAAGAGGCAGCCATGGATGACACTACCAAGTGTTGTTCCCCTACAGTTGAAGGAAATGGGAGCGAATGTATCTCCCAAACACTGCCGTGTTTCAGCTATGTAAATCCGAGGATTAGTAACTCGGAACAAAAATATAGTTCCCAGTTGATCTCGGTGGAAGAGTTTACCTTCCAGTCAGTGAAAATGTCAATTAGAGCTGTATGGAAATAAAACCTTCCGTCAGATTTAGTTCTCTCTGAGTGAATAACGATATGAAACACCTTTGCCTCGATGACAAGTGGCTTGTGGCTTTTACATCACAAAAGTGCCGCAGTCCATTGAGAATAGCCACTGCCCTCCACTTTATATTCATTGGCACTGCCATCGATGGGTTTATCACTGTCAATCAGCTGGTGGAGGGTATCCGAGTAATTAGTAAATCTCCAGGATGATACATGTAAAAACAAGTGCTCTTTGTAGTCTTGTGGAACATGACTAGAACTTGAAATAATACCAAAGGACAGAGACAAATTGAGCCAAGTCTTAGGTTGATTGAAGTCAGAAATAGCACATTCTCACACAGACAGGAATACAGTCAGAGAATTTGATGGTCAGTCAGAATGTCTGATCCGTGCCTTGTTCGAAGATGAGTGCATATAGAAACATAGAAATCTACAATATATTACAGGCCCTTCGGCCCACAGTGTTGTGCCGTCCATGTAACCTATTCTAGAAACTGCCTCGGATTTCCCAACCGCATTGCACTCTGCTTTCCTGAGCTCCATGTACATATCTAACAGTCTCTCAAAAGACTCCATGGTATCTGCCTCTACCATCATCGCTGGCAGTGCATTCCATGCACCTACTACTCTCTGTGTGAAAAACCTACCTCTGACATCCCCTTTAACCCTACTTCCAACACCTTAAAACTACACCAATTCAGCCCTAGGAAAAAAGTCTCTGGCTATCCACACGATCAATGCCTTTCATCATCTTATACACATCTGTCAGGTCACCTCTCATCCTCCGTCACTCCAAAGTTCACTCAACCTATTCTCATAAGGCATGTTCTCCATTCCATGCAACATCCTTGTAAATCTCCTCTGCAGTCTTTCTATGGTATCCACATCCTTCCTGTAATGAGGTAACTGAACTCAAGACTCTCAGTGAGTTTAAAGAAGGTCTTATATAGCTGTAACATTACCTCACCGATCTTGAACTCAGTTCCATGGTTGATGGAGGCCTTCTTAACAATATTGTCAATCAGCACTGCAGCTTTGAGTGTAAAATTGACATGGACCACAAGATCTCGCTGATCCTCCACATTGCCAATAGTCCCAACATAATATTGTGTTCTGTCTTCAAATTTGATGTACCGAAATAAACCACAGCACACTTATCTGGGTTGAACTCCATCTGCCAGTTCTGCATCCTATATGCATCCTGCTGTAACCTCTGGAGAACTGTCCAGACTCTTCACAACACCCTCAACTTTTGTGTCATCAGCACCCTTCTCCTTCCTCATCAAGATCATTTATAAACATCACAAAGAGAAGGAGTCTCAGAACACATCCCTGTGGAACACCACTGGTCACCGTCCTCCATGCAGTATACAAGCCATCTACAGCCACCGTTGGCTTTGTGGGCAAGCCAATTCTGGATCCACAAAGCAAGGTCTACTTGGATCCTTGCCTCATTACTTTCTGAATGAGCCTCACATGAGGAATCTTATCAAAAGTCTTACTGAAAGCCATGTACACTATATCCAATGCTCTACATTCATCAGTGTGTTTTGTTACATCCTCAAAGAATTCAATCAGGTTCATAAGGCACGATCTGCCCTAGACAGAGCCATGCTGACTATCCCACGTCAGATTATGCTTCTACAAATGCTCATAAATCCTGCCTCTCAGGAGCTTCTCCAACAACTTGCCCTCCACTGAAGTAAGAACCACTGGTCTGTAATTTTCTGGCTGATCTCTACTCCCTTTTTTGAAAAGGGAAAAATGTCTTCAAACCCTCTGGTACTTTTCCTCTCCCTATTGATATGCAAAGATCATCTCCAGAGGCTCAGCAATTTCCTCCCTCACTTCCCACAGTATCCTGGGGTATATCTCAAGTTGAGTACCCCCAACTTGTGTTGAAATTGGTAAAATGTGACGCCAGAGCTCACATTCAGAGGAAATCATACAGAAACATGTAAAATTATGGAAGGAATAGAGAAGATAAAGGCAGGAAATTTGTTTCCACTGGTAGATGAGACATTGCCTCAAAATTCGGGTAAATTGGGATGGAGATGAGGAGGAACTGCGTTTCCCAGAGAGTGGTGGATCTGTGGATTTCTCTGCCCAATGAGGGAGTGGAGGCTACCTCAGTAAATATATTTAAGACAAGATTGGATAGATTTTTGCATAGTTGGGGAATTAAGGGTTATGGGGAGAAGGCAGTCGGTGGAGATGAGTCCATGGCCAGATCAGCCATGATCTTATTCAATGGCAGATCAGGCTCTAAGGGCCAGATGGCCGACTCCTGCTCCTATTTCTTTTGTTCTGATGTTCTCACCACAGACGAAAACCTCTCCTGAAATATTGTTCTTCAGCCATTGATGTCTTTTTCAAATATTTTTACAGGTTTGAAATTGCAGAGCACTTGTGTACAGGAATCTTCAACACAACAAAACATCAGTTTTTCTGTCTCTGTCTGGATATTTAAGGAGTGACCAAATATTTTCTTTGCAACGCCAACACATCTGTTGTCGATCCTTGGAGATGAAGAAGTATCTCATCCCAGCTGGTAAATGTATTCTGTCTCTGAAATGAAGTTTTCTCTTTTTACTCAGTGAAATTCACTGGAACCGGGAACTGAGAACACACCAGCATTTGTTCACTGGAGATCAGTTCTCAACTGCATTGATTGTACAAGGCATTCAAACGTCTGACTTTCTGAATTGCCAGAGAATTGATCGTAGTGAGATATCATTCTCCTTCTCTCAGTGTGGGAAGAGATTCACTCACCGGCTACCCACAGACACGCCAGTGAGTTCACAGTGGGGAGAAGCCATTCACCCGCTCTGTGTGAGGGAGGGGAACCACTCATTCATCCAGTAATGAAGATACATCAGCAAGTTCACACCATAGTGAGATGCTACACCTGTTCTGACAGTGGGAAGCCATTCTGTTATTGATGCTAAAGGTATATCAGAAAATTCACCAGTGAGAGGACATTGACCTGCTCGGATGGTGGGAAGACATTCACACACTCAACCACAACACAGTGACACTCGCGAGTTCACACTGGGCAGAAGCCATTCGCCTGCTCTGAATGTGGGAAAGGGTTCACTCAATCATCTCAACTGAATGAACACCAGCGAGTTCACACTGAAAAGATGCCGTTCACCTGCTCAGACTGTGGGAAGGGATTCACTCACTCCTCCAAACTACAGAGACACCAGCGAGTTCACACCGGGGAGAAGCCATTCACCTGCTCAGACTGTGGGAAGGAATTCGCTCAATCGTCCAACCTACAGACCCACCAGCGAGTTCACACTGGGGAGAAGCCATTCACCTGCTCAGACTGTGGGAAAAGATTCATTCAGTCAAATCACCTGCTACAACATCAGCTAGTTCACACTGGAGAGAGACCATTCACTTGTTCAGACTGTGGGAAGAGATTCCTTCAGTCATCTGACCTACTGACACACCAGCGAGTTCACACTGGGGAGAGGCCATTCACCTGCTCTAAATGTGGAAAGGTATTTGCTCGGTCATCTGTACTGAAGGAGCATCAGCGAGTTCACACTGGGGAGAAGCCGTTCACTTGCTCTGAATGTGGAAAGGTATTTGCTCGGTCATCTCAGCTCTTGAGACACCAGCAAATCCACTCTGGAGTGAAACCATTCCTCTGCTCAGAATGTGGGAAGGGATTCACCGATGCAGCTCAGCTGAAAGATCATCAGTTTGTTCACACTGTGGAGAGACCGTTCACCTGCTCAGACTGTGGGAAAGGATTCACTCGGCGTTCTAGACTACTGACACACCAGTTAGATCACACTGGGGAGAAACCATTCATCTGCTCAGAATGTGGGAAGAGATTCACCCATTCCGCTCAACTGAAGGAACATCAGCGACTTCACACTGGGGAATGGCCATTCACCTGCTCCGAATGTGGGAAGGGATTCACTTGGTCATCTCGACTGAAGGTGCATCAGCGAGTTCACACTGGGGAGAGACCTTTCAGCTGCTCTGAATGTGGGAAGGGATTCATTCAGTCATCCAAACTTGTGAGCCACTACCGAATTCACACTGGGAAGAAACTGTTCACCTGCTCCGATTGTGGGAAGGGATTCACTCGGTTGTCTGAGTTTAAAATACATCAGCGAATTCACACTGGGGGATGCCACTCTCCTGTTCTGAATGTGGGAAAGGATTCACTCAGTCAATTCAATTAAGACCATAAGATATAGGAGCAGAGGTCGGCTCTTCGGCCTTTCGAGGCTGCTCCGCCATTCAGTCATGGGCTGATCCAATTCTCCAGTCATCCCCACTCCCCTGCCTTCTCCCCATACCCTTTGATGCCCTGGCTAATCAAGAACCCATCTCTCTCTGTCTTAAGTGCACCCAATGACTTGGCCTCCACAATTGCATATGGCAACAAATTCCACAAATTTACCACCCTCTGACTAAAGTAAGTTCTCCTCATCTCTTTTCTAAATGGATGACCTTTGATCCTGAGTTGTGCTCTCTTGTCCTAGATTCACCTACCATGGGAAATAACTTTCGCATATCTAATCTGTTCAGAGCTTTTAAAATTCAGAATGTTTAAATGAGATTCCCCTCACGACCCCAGCCCCCATTCTCCTAAACTCCAGGGAATACAGCCCAAGGGAAGCCAGATGCTTCTGTTATGTGTAACGCGCTGTAAGGTTTCACTGCTAATGTAGTGACTTCTTTGTAATGTTCACTGCTGAAGTAACAGTTTCTCTGCAGCAGCAATGTTCGTGTTATGGCTGGCGATAACAGGACTGTGGGATGCATGTCAGCCAATCAGGATTTTGTTGCTCTGTTTCGTGAATCTAGGAGCGTTGATTTTGTCAGAGAGAGAGAGATGGAGAGAGAAGACGCGAATGGAGAGATTTGCTAGACTGCCGGAGAGGGTGGACTCGGAGCGCGGGTCCGAAGGGCAGTAACGATCGGAGGAGGCCGATGGGGACCGACAGTGAGCTCCACTTTTGCGCACAGACTGTTTAATAAGATCGCACCCTTTATTCAATTTTGTTTCTCTACTAACCATACAGTCAAAGTAAGAGTTATAAAGCTTAATCATTTAATCGCAAAGTGTGTTCTGTTTCTTATTTCTGGGCACTAATTTGTAACAGGGGACACATCGGGCAGCATCCATCCAAACGACATTTCTTCAGTTTGGCCGGGAAGGGGGTTATCACCCCCTAGATTAAGCCGCTAGGCAAAGCGAGAATTACAATTGTGGGGGCTGCGTTCGGGATTGATTCTGTTGGATGCTGTGTAATTACCCAGAGAAATGAACCAGTGGGGCAGATATTTGTACTCCGGATGAATTGTTAATTCCACTGTTAGGTTCTGTTGAAGTTGTGATTGTGAGCGGAGACTTGATAAAATGGCGGATGCTGCTCTTGTTCTCATGCAGACCAGCGCTGAGGGAGCTGGAGGCGGAGATTTCAAAGACAGGTTTCTATCATTTCTGTGGAGTGAGGGGAAAGAGTGGTCGGAGTTGGAAGATCTAATTAGTCCACG
This sequence comes from Mobula birostris, assembly GCF_030028105.1. Classification (NCBI taxonomy): domain Eukaryota; kingdom Metazoa; phylum Chordata; class Chondrichthyes; order Myliobatiformes; family Myliobatidae; genus Mobula; species Mobula birostris. The sequence continues at coordinate 63,340,117 of NC_092389.1, read as the reverse complement.
TCCCCCGGTGGAGAGTGAGAATTCTGAGGTAGTAGCCGCCCTTACTTCTCTGGCGAATAAATGGAAAAATCAGATTCCAAGTCGCAGCTATGGCAGGCTCCACCTATTCTCTGGAATAACACCCACCCCGAAAGGGGAGGAGGAGTATGAGACGTGGGCGGAACGGACCTCTCAGTTGTTCGATGAGTGGCAGTGCTCGGATGATGAAAAGCGACAGTGATTGGTTGAAAGTTTGAATGGGCGGGCCGCTGACGAGAGAGTTCTCAGGTTACATTATCCCGTAGCGACAGCTGTCAGTTATCAACAAGCACTGGGCAATGACTTTGATCCGACTGGAAGCCCAGTGGAGCTCCTGGTGGCGTTTCAGAGCATGCGTCAGGAGCAGGGGGAGAAGGTTTCTGCTTTTATTTTACGGCTAGAGAGGCAGCTAAATTGCTTGCGGCACAGAGGGGTCATTCAGGCGGCTGAGGTGGATCGGTTAAGAATGGACCAGATAGCCAGGGGCGCAGTGTCCCATGATCTGATTGTGTGGAGTCTCTGACAGTCTCGTAAGACGCGTCCCCTCCATCTTTTGTTGAGCTGATCAGAGAGGTACGGGAAGAGGAGAATGCGGCGGAAGCACGGGAGGACTCAGTCAGCAGGGTACAGTCCTCGGTAGTGTCCCCTGCGGTGAAGTGACCACAGATAGCCTACCCCGGGGAGCGGTAGAAGAGATTGTGGCAGAGTTGAGAACGGAGATACGTCGGTTGTTATCAGCGGGTGTGACCCCCCCCCACCATATGTTGGGGCTGATGGGGGGGGGGCTGCAGATTCCCCAAGGGGATGAACAGTGCGGAGGGCTGCTGGCAGCAGGTCTCACGCCAGAAGGAGAGTGAGCCCACGGGTACCTCGGCAGGGAGAGTCGTTGGGAAAACCTAGAGGGGACCCAGTTAGGGAACGGCCCGGTATCTCTGGGGGAACACGTTCCCAGCAATGTACCAAGGAATTCCCGAAAGGAAAAGACCCTATTCCTGAAGGCTTAGTGGGACCACGCTCTAGTGTGTCGCTACGGATAGAGAGTATTTACGCTAAAGCCATATTCGACACGGGATCGCAGGTCACGTTACTGTACCATTCGTTTTACAACCGGTATCTGAAGCATTTTACCCTTGACACCATTCAGTGCACTGGAGATTTGGGGTCTCAGTGCTGGTGATTATCCATACGACGGTTATTTGTCAGTGAAACTGGAGTTCTTGGAGGCCGATGTGGGAGTGTCTGAGGGTCTTGGTATAGAGGTGCTGGTTTCCCTGTTGAGAAGGGCTGCGTTTCAATTCTGGTGGGGACCAACATCCCTCTGGTGAGGAGGCTCATGGGGGTCTGTAAGGAGAAGGCGAGGGAGAGATTTTGGAGACCCTGTCCGTGCTCCCAGTGTATCAAGGTGATTTTGAGGAAGTGTGTGGCAGCATTGGGCTGGATACCAAATTTAAACGAGGGACCGTGTGGTTCACCCAGTCGAAGCCAATGTGATACGGCCCGGGGAAATAGCGAGAGTGATGGAGACCCACCATATTTCCCAGAGTGCCTGAGGGCGAACCTTTCTTAGTGGACGCTCTGGAGAACTACAATGGGGTGTCGGGATTTCTGGCTGGGGTGCTGGTGAGGCCCGAATTGCAGAAGCCCTCAGTTTTACAGCCGAGCAGGGTGGCAGTGATCGTCAGGAACACTACGAAGAGGGAGGTCACCTTCAAGCGGGGGATGCCCCTGGCGCATTTGTTCCTGGTGACGGTAATGTTTAGAGCCCCCGTGAGGCACGCCGGGGAGAAACTATTGGAAAAGCGGGGGAAGTTGACCGCTGAGTCATTCAACTTCGGGGACTCCCCGGTGCCGCCGGGCAGGAAAAGGAGGCTGGTGGAGAAGATGTTGAAGCTGGAAGGTGTATTTTCCATTAGCGAGTTTGATGTTGGTTGTTCCAAGAGCACGCGTCACGCTACCCGGGTGACCGAGGACACCCCGTTTAGAGAGAGGTCGCGGCGACTGGCCCCTGCAGACATGGAAGACGTGCAGCAGCATTTGTGTAAGTTGAAGGGAGCTGGGATCATCACTGAGTCCCAAAGCCCCTAGGCCTCCCCAGTAGTCGTGGCCCGGAAGAAGAACGGGAAGGTACGCATGTGTGTGGACTATAGGACTCTGAACAGGCGCACCGTCCCTGACCAGTATACGGTCCCGAGGCTCGAAGACGCGCTGGTCTCTCTGAGTGGTGCAAAGTGGATTAGTGTGCTGGATTTGAGGAGTGGATAGTAGCAGATCCCCATGAGTGAGGCCGACAAAGAGAATACAGTCTTTATATGTCCTCTTGGATTCTTCCAGTTCGAAAAGATGCCCCAGGGCATATCGGGAGCCCCTGCAACCTTCCAGCGGGTCATGGAGAAGACGGTAGGTGATATGAACTCGCCTGAGGTGTTGGTGTATTTTGATGACCTCATAGTATTTGGATTCACCTTGGAAGAATATGAAGCGAGGCTACTCAAGGTGCTCGCTGCCTGAAAGCTGAAGGGTTAAAACTTTCCCTGGACAAATGCTAGTTCTGCCAAACGTCTGTTAGCTGCGTTGGACACGTAATCTCACGGTTTGGAGTAGTGACGACCCGGCTAAGATAAAAGCGTGATCACTTGGCCAAGGCCCCAGACGGTGAGCGCCCTGCGCTCATTCCTGGGGTTCTGTGGTTATTATCGGAGATTCCTGATGGAGTTGTGACAGACCCGGCTAAGATAGAAGCGGTGATCACTTGGCCAAGGCCCCAGACTGTGAGCGCCCTGCGCTCATCCCTGGGGTTCTGTGGTTATTATCGGAGATTCCTGACGGGCTACGCCAAAGTGAGTCACCCCTTGAATCAGCTTCTGTGTGGTTACCCTCCCCTGGGGAAGAAAGGGAGGGGAGGAGGGACAGGAGGGTGGAGAATATCTAAACCCGTCAGAGACTTTTGGACAGAGGTGGATGATTTCAGTCTGAAGCACCGGCCGGGGAGCCGGAACATTGATGCGGATGCTTTGTCCCGACAGGTGCATGAGGGACTGGACAGGGACGAGGAGGGGGAGAGCGTTCCTGCCCCTGGGGTGATGGCCCTGTGTCAGTTTGCCATCACCGTGAAGGCATAGGAAAAGGAGCGGCCGGATCGAGCAGTGGATCAATTGGGAGCTTCCGATGACGCCATACCCCAGGTTTACTGTAACCTGACTGCTGCCGGAATTGAGTTCTGGGGAAGTGGCAGCTGCTCAGCGGGATGACCCGGGCATTGGCACTATTTGGTCTGCGGTAGAAAATTGAGACACGGCTCAGACAGAGAAGAGAAAACAAGCTTCGGTGCCTCCATTGCTGAAAGAGTGGCCTCGACTGGAGTTGAAGAGCCAGATATTATTCCGGGTCACGTCATGACAGGTCCGACCCGGCGTTGCCAGCTGGTCTGCCCAAGAAGTATCAGAGGATTGCACTGATGTCTCTTCATGATGATTCTGGACATTTGGGGGTGGAAACGACCTATAAATTGCTCAGCGACTGGTTTTACTGGCGTCGAATGAAGTCGGAGGTTGAAGAATACTGCAAGTCGTGCATTCGTTGCATACGCCGGAAGACACTGCCTATGCGGGCAGCTGCTTTGTCCCACTTGCAGAGTGCAGGGCCCCTGGACCTCGTGTGTATAGATTTCAGGTCCATAGAACCCGATGCCAGCAACACGGCTAATGTCTTAGTCATTACGGGCCACCACACCAGATATGCTCAGGCTTTTCCTACCAAGGACCAGAGGGCGACTACGGTGGCAAAAGTGTTGTGGGAGAAGTATTTCGTTCATTATGGCCTTCCCAGGCGGATACATAGTGACCAGGGACGGGACTTCGAGAGCAGACTCTTCTATGAGTTACTGCGCATGCTTGGAGTTGAGAAGTCGAGGACCACGCTCTATCACGCGCAGGGCGATCCCCAGCCTGAGGGGTTTAATAGGACCTTGCTAGACGTACTCGGGACCCTGGAGATCAGCGAGAGCTGGTGGAGTCAACATATTGAGATCTGGTTCACTGTTACAACTGTACACGAAATGAAGCTACTGGGTACTCGCCATGTTATCCGTTGTTTGAGCGCGAGGCGAGGTTGCCCATTGACCCTTGTTTTGGTACTGGTGAGGGTGACTTACCACCGAAGCCTTATCTGAAGTATGTTGTGATATGAGGAGCGAGCTGAAAAGGGCTTATGAATTGGCTGGGGCTGCAGCCGCCAAGCAGAATCGAGGAAATAAGAGGAGGTATGATCAGAAAGTGAGGTTCTCTCAACTCCTGCCGGGAGACCGAGTCCTCATAAAGAATTTGGGGCTTCCTGGAAAGTACAAGTTAGCTGACCGCTAGGTGGCCACACCCTATGTGATGGAGAGTCAGATGCCAAACCTACCAGTGTTGCGGGTGAAACGAGAAGAGGGGAAGGGGCCTGTCAAGATTCTCCATCGGAACCACCTGTTGCCTCTGGCACAAGAGGTGCAGGTAGATCCAGAGCCCCACTTGGGGCCTACACCTAGTAAGGGGACTCTGCGAAAACGCGGGGCGACTGCACTGCCCACAGCGGGAGAGGCTGGTCCGGGTCGCGCCCAAGAGAGGGATACTGATTCGGAGGGTGATGATCTGGATGTGAGGTACATGCTGCCTTTCGCTAACTCCCCGTTGATTGAGGAAGAAAGCCCTGGCCCTTTTCCACTGAGTCAGGTGAGGTGGAGGGGGTGGGTGAGTTGTGGGCAGCCTGGGTTACAGCAGGACATTGAAGGAGAGGAAGCGGGGCCTGGACACGGGACAGAGGGCTCCGGGTTGCGGGGGTGGGGGTGGGGGAGGACTCGGCAAGCAGACACGAAGTATCACCAGCAGCGTCTGAGTCTGAAGAGTTAGGTGAGGAGGTACGGATGTCTCAGAGAATTAGTAGACCACCGGATAGGTTGATCTATGTAGCGCCTGGGGAACAGTGTGTGATCTCTGCTGTTGTGGCGAGCTATGTCACTGACTTTGCATCTGGATTGGACTTTGTGTTTGGGGGAAGGGTTGGCGAACTATCTCAACGTCATGAGGACATGACTAAATTTGGTGGTTGGGGGAAAGTGTAACGAGCTGTAAGGGTTCACTGCTATGTAATGGTTTTTTTGTAATGTTCACTGCTGAAGGAATGGTTTCTCTGTAGCAGCAATGTTTTGGTTATGGGCGGAGATAACCGGACTGTTGATGCATGTTAGCAAATCAGGATTTTGTTGCCCTGTCTTGTGATTCTGGAAGCAGCTGCTTTTGCGGGCTTTTGCGAGAAGGAGAGAGAGAGAGAGAGAGAGAGAGAGAGAGGGAGAGAGAGATGAAGAGAGAAGACGCGAACGGAGAAATGTGGTAGATCGCCGAACGGGGTCGTCTCCGAGCGGGGGCCCAAAGGAGGAGATCGATGGAGGAAGAAGAACAACTGAACTGCGTGAGCTCCAACTGCCTGTGCACAGGACCGTTTAATGAGATTGGTGCCTTATTTTCATTTTATATATGTTTTTTTTCTCTACTGACCATGTAGTCAAATTAATAGTTATACAGCTTAATTGTTTAACCGCAAATTGTGTACTGTTTGTTATTTCGGGGTACTGATTTATAACAGGGTACACATCGTGCAGCATCCACCCCGACGAGATTTCTTGAATTTGGCCGTACTGGGGGACTATCACCCCGTAGATTAAGTCTGGAAGAAGCGCGTGTTACAATTCATTTTCCTTCCATTTATAAAATAGTTAACCCTTTCATTTCTTCTTCCATGCACTTCCCGACACTGTGCACCATCTGCCAATTTTCCCCATACTCCTAAAATACTGATTCAGTCCGCCATTTCATTTGCCCCCATTACTAATTCTCGTTTACCCACGGCCGGAAATTCGCCCTCTCCTCCCTTTAACATGTCACGTAGCTGAAGAAACCTTTGGTGTCCTCTTTTATATGACTGTCTAGCTTAAATTAGTATTCCATCTTCATGTTCTTAATGACTTTTTGGTTCACTTCTCTTGGTTTTCATAAGCTTCCAAATTGTGTAACTTCCCACAATTGTTTTTTACTCAATTATATCGCCTCTCTTAGATTTTTATGCTGGCATTGACATTCCTGCGAAATTCTTCTTCTTTTGTGATGTATTTATCCCGAGCCTTCCGAATTGCTTCCGGAAATTCCAGCCATTGCTGCTCTGCCGTAGTCCCTGCCAGTGTTCCCTTCCGATTAATTCTGGCCGATTGTAATTGTCTCTGTGATTACCGGTACTCTGCTGTAATACCAGCACATCTGGTTTAGCTTCTCCTTCTCAAACCTCAAGGTGAGCTCAGAAACATTCTGCTCATTTGCCCCTAAAGGTTGTTTTGCTTTCAGGTTTCCAGTCAGTTTCTCTTCATTGCCCCACACCCAGTGCAGGAGAGCAGATCCTCCAGTGGGTTCAAACGTCAGCTGCCTTAAAAAGCGATCTCGAAGGCACTCTAGAAATTCCCAGAAATGGAATCCAGGATTAACCTGATTTTCCCCATCTACACGCATATTTAAATCCCCCATGACTATTCTACCATTTCCCTTTCGGTAAGCATTCACTGTGTCCCGTTGTAATTTGTGGGTCACATCCTCACTGCGGTTGCATGGTCTGTACAGGGTCTTTTCACCTTGTAGTTCCTCAGCTCTATCCACAATGATTCAACACCTTCCGCCCCCATATCACCTCTTTCGAATGATTTGATTTTGTTTGTTTGTTTGTTTGTTTTTTAACAAACAGAGCTACGCTACCACCTCTGCCTTCCAGCCTGTTTTTTCCATACTATATGTATCCTTGGATACTAATCTCCCAGCTACAATCTGCTTTCAGCTATTGTCGTCAGTCATTAGTAGCAGAGGCGGTCATTAAGATGGGGCGGCTTTTCACCAATTTAAAAAAAAACAGTGTTTATCCAAACCCCGCCCTATATTTTCACGTTAGCCCGTTATTCATGTGGAAGTTGGAGACTAGAGAACTGGCAGTGGATTGGCCACCCAGTATCACACCAGCCCTACAGTTGTCTGGGGACGTCAGACTGTGAGGCACTGAGCAGGAAAGGGAATAGATAGACATATCCACAGACCAAATGCTGGGCGGCATTCTGGAGCAGTACATTGATTGGCATATGGCGGGACACCGAGTTTATGAGTCACCATGACGGTGTTTTACTCCCTCACGTCCACGCCCCCTCCCTCCACCACACAGACTACCCTAATGTCCCGGAACTGCCGGTAGCGGGGAAAACCCGCCCGGAAATAACACCTTGGCCATCAGGCGGTGAATGAGAGGAACCCGCACTGGCTAGTGCTCAGGACGCCGCTTTATTCATGAACTGAAGCACCGAGGTGACCGGATATTTCACCGCGCCGATCAGCTGCTCCCTGAATTTCGACTGAGTCACCGCGTAAATAAATGTATTCGTGCAGCAGCTGAAATTCCTCAGCAAAACTCCGACATAGTGAAAGATCCATTCGGAATCACTGAAATCAGATCCTTTTCCTGCGACCTGATAATATATGACATTTACAACGTATGTCAGCCACAGGAGGATGAAGTTGCCGGAGAGGGTGAAGAGTAAAACCACAGACCTCCTCCTGCTCTCCATCTCCGGGTCACTGCGGTTCTCCCCCTTGCTCTGACCCTTCAGCCCCTTACGGACCCGACTGGCCACTAAAATGTGTCTGACTGTCAGAGCGTTGAGCAGCAGGATCCCAGCGAAAGGGAGGAGCGGAGTTAAAACCGTATCGAGCCAGTCATATCCCACCCACCCGGGGTCAGTGAAATAATTTTCCTTGATTCTGCAAAACCACGGTACATTGTCAATGATCACGCTGTGTTCAAACGTGAAATATCGTGGAATGTTTTTCAGACAAGACAGTACGCCGGTTGTTGTCAGAGCCACAGCCGCATTTTTCCCGGTGCAATATTTTGTTTTCAGCTTCTGGCAGCAAATGGCAACAAACCGATCAAAGGTGAAAGTGACGGTGAACCAGACCGAACAGTCTGTGGCTGCGTACGTCAGTGAATCGATAACACTGCAGACAGGGGTGCTGTCCAGAAAATTCCACGGGAAGTAATACCAATTGATTCGAGACAAAATGACCTCGGTGACAATAGTCAGTAGATCCGCCGCTGCCATGGCCACCAGGTAGCGAGTGGTGCAGGTAGAGAGGCCGCACTTTCCCCGGGACAGGATCACAATCGCCATTAAATTGACTGGAGAGAGAGAGAGAGAGAGAGAGAGAGAGGTGTGGGGGTGGGGGAGAACCGACCCTAGCATTACTGAACACATTCTCCAGGAATTAAAGAGGGATCGGACTTCAGCTAAAGATCAAGCGTGCCAGAGTCTGTGAACGGCTGCTAATCTAACATCGGACACGGGTCACACTGTCTCTGACCTGCCTTTTTCAGTATGAAGATACGACGATGTGTGAACAATCGTCGAGGATAAAAATAAGCTGTATGAACAACAACGATCGGTGCTGATCCCGATTCCAGTCACTGACGGAGCCGGTTTCACTGATTTAACCGTGACTGACCAGGCCTCCTGAAGCTCAGCGTCTGATTGGACCGAGAAGGGATACAGAGGGGAGCAACGCACGCGAAATACTGGCGGGACCCAAAAAAAAATCTATCGTTTCGGGGCGAGACCTATCTTCAGGTCGATACAGCGCCCAATTTACGACGGGTCTCAGGAACAACTTGGTAACCAGAGACTGAATGACTCCGTTAACGGATTAATTCTCCAGCACAGTTCAATTTGATAACACGCGGCAGCAGATGCATGGACACTGGTTCAGGTGATCTGTGCCAGACTCCACCGGGAAACGTGAAACACTGGACCAGGGGTTCTGTCTGAATAATAACTCAGTACAAGTGAACTTCACAATGTAAACCCATCCCAGTCACCCCTTCACGGGGACCCTCCGTTTCCCAGCTGTGGGACAACTCTGGACAAGGTCCCATTAAAAGCCTCCCAGTTACACCGTCCAGGAGAACTGCCCGCCCCGGTACTGGGACAAATCTGGACAAGATAATATTAAAGGCAAAAACAAAGTTCAGGTCGATTCCCTGAGTTAGAGGAGAGACCGGAGATTCGTTCATCTTGTCATTAAATATGAAATAATCAGGATGTTGAATTGATAGGATAAATATCTTTGACGGATATCTATGCAAAGATCATCAACTTGGAAGCTTGTCGATTGATCATAAACAGGTTCACACCGGTTAACACACGGAAATACCAAACATAAACTGCTCTGTTCACTCACCAGGAACTCCAGTGACGGCAATGAGCAGGTACAATATTCTCTGCACACTGTTGTACCGTTTCAACATTGCCGACATTTCCCCTGCGCGGCAATGTGTCCCCCTGTGCCTCAGGCGGTCTATTGGAATGAAATGTTGAAGCACCACATGTCCCGGGTTTATAAACACCATCTAGCGACCCCACAGGGACAGACTTCAACATATTGTATAATAAAACTCCTTAACTTATTTAGAAACCTATTACATCAGACAGGTGCCATCCCCGCGGTGACAGGTTGTGATTAATTTAGTGAATTAATTTTTAGACCACTTGTGTGAGTTAATTTGTCCCAGTAACAGCATCAGAACCTTCGAGGTGTCTTATCAATAGCATTTGCTTCCACTGTAAATATGTACTTCAGGAAAATGGAAATCATTTATCAAATACAGAATATTGAAATAAAGTCTGTAAAATTGCATTGAATCGCCCACTATTGCCATTCTCGTCAACGGTATAAACTCTTGATGTAGTTGGTGTTTTTGTGGACTCGACCTAGAGGGTCCTTTGTAAGCTGTCTGTGTGTGGCGACATGAATAACCACTTTCCGATCCATGAAACCTTCCAACTACTTCACTGACTTAGTCATAGTCAGAACATTTGGGACCTCGTCCCGAAACTACCCCTGACCCTACCGCATGGCCATAAAACTCAACAGTCCAGTGGTGGTGGGGTGAGAATTTCTTAATCATATCACCCAACATATGTCAAAGAACATGGCGGAGAGCTGGAAAGGTAGATGAAACTTCCGTTATGTGTGTGTGTGTGTGTGTGTGTGTGTGACTGTGTGTGTGTGTGTGTGTTTCTGTGACTGTGTGCGCGAGTGTCTGTGTGTGTGTGTCTGTGTGTGTGACTGTGTGTGTTGTGTCTGTGTGTGTGTGTGTCTGTGTGTGTGACTGTGTGTGTTGTGTCTGTGTGTGTCTATCTGTGTGTGTCTGTGTGTGTGTCTGAGTGTGTGTCTGTGCATGTGTGTGACTGTGTGTGTGTGTGTGTGTGTGTGTGTGTGTGTGTTTCTGTGTCTGTGTGCGAGAGTGCCTGTGTGTGTGCTTTCACGCACTTTCAAATCTTGTGCATCCCCAATCTGCGCGCACCGCTAAAACTCTGCAACCCCCACATTCAAATTAGATTCTCCAAGTAACAGTGACTTCAAACACTTCACATCATGGCTGCCTGAACCATAAATTCAAATTGCATTTATTGCTAATGTTTGTACGAAAGAACCTTGATATTCGTCACAGCCCCAAATCAGCAGGCACCCGCACATACACATTGGATTATACCAAATCCTTTCGCACTCCAAATTCCATATGCACACCACGTTCGCCGATAAACTCCTAAATTTACGGAGATACCCAAATCTGTGTGCACCCCGAAGTTAACAGACACCACAAAACGCCGACACCAAATCTGACACACCCCAACTCGGTGCGCATCTCCAAGTCTGCCGGCAATACCAAATGTGTGTGCAGCCTTCAATTTGCCAAAACCCCCCAAATCCCGAGATCCGTGTGCATCCCCAAACCCAAAGACACTCCAAATCGGCTGGTATCACCAAATTAATCTGTACCCCCAAATACTCGTAAACTTCACTAAATCTGCATGCACCGCTAAATTCATGTTGATCGGCGTATTCTTAACATCCGCCTACATCACAGCGCATCCACAAAAAAGTATGGACCGCCAAATCCGTGTGCGCCCGCAAATTAGTGCATGATCCCAAATCATTGTGAACCCCAATTCCGTGCGCAACCTAAAACCGATGACTCCGAAATATGCACATCAGTACCCAGAGGAAGAAAAATTTCAAACAGGTTACAAAATAAATGCTTCTACCTTAAAAGATTAGTAAGAAAAACAGTTCAAAGTTCAATGACATCCTAAATCTGTCGGCACACCAAAGTCTCACACATCCTCAACTCCGTGTGCAATCCCATATTCTTCGACCCTTCCTAAATCAGTGCACATCTCCAAATCCATGTGCAGTCCCCTAAAATGCGAGGCTAAATTCAAAGTTCAGGACACCCCAAATCCAAGTGCAGCCACAAATCTACCAATACACGTAGAATTGTGTCCAGCCGCTAATCGGTGGGTAAACCAACAAACCTATGTACTTACATGGAGCACCCAAATTAACTGACAGCTCGAAATCTGTGTGCAGCTCCAAATCTAGCAGCGCTCTCAAATCTGTGCGCACCTCCAAATCCATGTGCAAGCCCTTCAGTCATCGAACCCCAGGTTTGCCGACACCTCCCGAGATGTGCACGCATCCCCAAATCGATATGTCGACGCACATCCAACACCCAAAGGGACCCAGAATCATGCGGATCCAAGGCGACCTTGCTTTGTGGATCCAGAATTGTCTTGCACAGAAAAGGCAAAGAGTGGTTGTAGACGGGTCATGTTTTGCATATAGGTCGGTGACCGGTGCTGTGCTTCAGGGATCTTCTCTGGGAGCCCTTCTCTTCGTGATTTTTATAAATTACTTGAAATGAGGAAGTGGAGGGATGGGCTATTAAATTTGCTGATGACACAAAGGATGTCAGTGTTGTGGACAGTGTGACTGGCTGTCAGAGGTTACAGCGGGACATCGACGGGATACAAAACTGGGCCGAGAGGGGCAGATGCCGTTCAACGCAGATAAATGTTGTTCAACCCAGATACCATCATTTTGGAAGGTCAAATATGATGGCAGAATATACTATCATTGGTAAGACTGCTGGCAGTGTGAACGATCAGAGGGATCTTGGGGTCTAAGTCCATACAACACTCAAAGTCGCTGCGCAGGTTGACTGTGTGGGTAAGAAGGCATGCGGTGCATTGGCATTCATCAACCGTGGGATCGAGTTTAAGAGCTGAGGGGTAATGTTACAGCTATATCTGGCCCTGGTCAGACCACACTTGGAGTACTACATAGCCTCAAGATTCGGTGGTGTAGATTTAGGATGGAGATGAGGAGGAACTTCTTTTTCCCAGAGAGTGATGAATCTGTGGAATTATCTGCCCAATTCGCAGTGGAGGCTACATCAGTAAATATGTTTAAGACAAGTTTGAATAGACGCTTGCATATTGGGGGAATTAAGAGTTGTGGGGGAAATGCAGGTAGGCGGAGATGAATCCATGGCCAGCTCAGCCATGATCATATTGAATGGCGGAGCAGGCTCGCCGGGTCAGACAGCCTATTTCTGCTACTTTTTCATATGTTCTTATGTTCACAGCCGGGCTTGGGACCGCCTCATGCAGACATAAAGAAAAAAAAAACAACAACTGATATTTGATCTTTTTCATCTTTATAAATAACTCTCTCTCTGCTACAGAAGCCGAGCCATCCTTGTGTGAGCAGGCCAGAGACACAGGACGGGCACTTGCTGGTGTACATTCCAGAGGTGAGTGGCGAGGACCCCGTCCCATCTGTCTCAGCTTGGTCCTGACGGTTGCAGGGGAGGGGGGATTGTGCGTCTGGGACACTGGGGGAGCAGGGGACGTGCGGAGGAGATCTCGTACTAAATCGCCAACCCACCGCTCGGCCTACAGATGCACAAGTTCCTGCCTGTCGAAGTGCTTGCACTTCTTCACCGAGTCTTCGTGGTGGAGAATCTTCAGGACGCCTACGTGACCGTCTACGACTACTACGAGAATTGTAGGCACCTGGCCCCTCCCCTTTCCCCTCCCGAACCACTCACTGCAACCCTGCCAGCGGACACACCTCCTCCCTGTTCCCTGCCCAGAGGTTTCTGCCCCACTGCCCTCTCCACAGTCCCACTGATTGTCACTGCTTGCCCCTTCACACCGCTGGGCACCCCTCCCTCCAATCCCTCTCCTTACGCGCTCCATATCCCTATACACAGCTCCCTCCAATCCCTCTCCTTACGCGCTTCATATCCCTCTACACAGCTCCCTTTGTCCAACACCCTACCCATCCACAAATTCACTCCTCTGCAATCACCCTCTCGCCTCTCCCTCAAACCCTCCGCATCCCGTTTCTCATGTTCTCGAATACTCCATCCAATCGCTCACTGCGTCACATCTTCCCGTCCAATTCCTCTCCACCCGACCCGCCCTCACTCTCCGTCCACTCCTCTGGCCCCATCTCCCCTGATTCTCCGAGCCCGTCGCCCCTCGATCCCCTCTCTTCTCTCACTGCATCACATCCTCTCGTCCAGTTCCTCTCCACCCGACCAGCACCCCCCCCCCCCATTCTCCGTCCGCTTTTCTGCCCCCATCTTCTCCATTCTCCGAGCCCGTCGCCTCTTGGTCCCCTCCATTCGCTCTGCACGCCCATCCCACCCAGCCCCGGACCCAAAACCATCCCCCGTGCACACCTTTGACCTCCCTGCACTCACACTCTGACAGCTTCTCCTCACCCATTTCTGCTCAATCACGCCCTTTCATCTCCATTGCCTCCTACCCCCTACTCGCCCCTACTGCCACACCTTCCCCTCCCTCTCCTGTAGACCCCTCCACGCTCCTGAAGAGTGGCGTCTCATGCGGTCCACGCCACTCCCTTTCTCCCTTCTCCCTTCCTCCAGCCCATCTGACTATTGAATCCCTCCCATTTTATCCCCGTCAGATGAGGCCGCCATCGCTGGATACCACTGGCCAGCACCAGGTGAGATCCCGCGGAGACCCTCCCTCCGCGAGGGCGATGTGGCGAGTTTGACCGCTTCCCCCCCCACCCCGCCCACCGCTGCCCGCGCTTCCCTCCCACCTCCCTGACACCATTCCTCAGGGCTGGATGCGGCCTTCTTCTGTGGGCGTGTTCCTATCCAGTGTCAGCATGCAGAGCGGGTTGGTCATGTATGAGGTCCTCCCACCGTTTACTGAGGCGTGCATTAGAACAAAGGGTATCTGGGAATACAGGTCTACAATTCAGTGAAAGTGGCTTCACGGGTAGATCGGGTCGTATAGAAAGCTTTCGACACATTGACCTTCAAAACTCGAAGCACTGAGTGCAGGAGATGGGACGTTATGTTGAAGTTGTAGAACCGTTCAAGAGGCCTCATTTGAAATTCTGGTCAACTACCTACAGGCGAGATTAACTGAGTGCAGAGACACTTTGCAGGGTTGTTAGAATAAAGACCGTTACAGCGCAGTGCAAGCGCTTCGGCCGACAATGTTGCCGGGCCTTGAGGAACTGGGATTTCGGGAAATGTTGAATAGGGTCGGACTTAATTCCCAGGAACGCGGACGACTGAGGTGAGATTCGATCGAGGGATACAGAATTATGAGGGAAATAGATTGGGTAAATGCAAGCAGGCTTTTCCCACTGAGGTTGCGCAAGAATAGAGGTCAAGGATTAAGGGTCAAAGTGAAATGTTTAGGGGGAACATGAGGGGGAACCTCTTCCCTCAGAGGGGGGTGAGCGTATGGAACCAGCTGCCAGCAGAAGTGTTGGATGAGATTTTGATTTCAACAGTTAAGTTTGGATCAGTATATACAGGTCGGAGGGTTCTGGAGGGTTATGGCCCTGGTGCAAATCGTTGGGACTAGACACAGTTACGGTCGGCAAGGACTAGACAGGTTCTTCGCCAGAAGGACAGCAGCAGTCACAGAAGGTGATCACCCGCCGTGTAATTCCGAGGAGACAAAGGTAGAAAATGGTATCCCTCCCTCACACCGTCACGCACCGTCAGGCTGGACGCCGGGCTTAATCCAGCAGTATCCGATCTCCCCATAAACCCACAAAATGGTCAGAGGAAAAGGCCGTGTAACAGAACGACACAACGCAGGCTGAATGGCAGGATTCTCAGCGGTGAGGAAGAGCAGAGAGATCTCGGGGTCTACGTCCACAGATCCCTGAAAGTCGTCACGCAAGTTTACAGGGTGGTTACGAAGGCGTACGTTGTGCTGGCCTTCATTATTCGTGGGGTTGAGTTCAAGAGCCACAAGGTAATGCTGCAGTTCTTTAAACCCTGGTTGGACACAACTTGGACTATCTTGTTCAGTTCTGGTCGTCTCACTGATAAGAAGGACGTGCAAGCTTTAGAGAGTGTGCACAGCAGATTCGCCAGGATGCTGTCTGGATTAGAGAAAGTGTCTAATGAAGATACGTTGAGCGACCTTTTCCCTTTGGAGCGAAGAAGAAGGAGAGGTGATTTGATAGAGCTTTACAGGATGATAAGAAGCACAGATCAAGTGGATGGTTAGAGACTGTTTTCCGAAACAGAAATGGCCGATTCGAGGGGGCATAGTTTCTCGGTGACCAGAGGGAAATATACGGGTGATGTCAGAGGTGGGCACATGGATGGCAGAAAACTGGAGGGCTATGTGGGCGGGAAGGATTGGATTGACCTTAAAATTTTGTCACAACATAGTGGGCCGAAGGACCTGTACTGTGCTATGATGTTTGAACATGGAAAAGTACATCACAGAAACAAACCCTACTCTAAGATTAATCTATGGTATCAGTCTAAGGGACCAGAAGGATGATGGACTGATGGGTCGGTGCCTGTGCTGTTCAAGAGGCTGCTAATGTAGCTGCTTCTCCCACCAACCCCGACAGGAAGTTCCACGCACCCACCAATCTCTGTGTGAAAATCCTACCTCTGACATTCCCGCCAGTACTTTCCACTCACATTAGATATCCCCCCCCCCCCCACAATTTATTGAGCTGGAAAGAGTGCAGGAGATTGTGGAGAATGCTGCTGGCTCTCGAGGGCCAGTGTTATATCAAGGTGATAGGTAGCTTTGGATTTTAATCCGTGGCGAGCAGAGGACCGAGGGACAACCTTGCAGGTGCATATTAAATTCCGGGGGCCCTAGATGAGGTAGATACTTGCAGTGTTATCCCAGGGAACGGGATCTTCTAAAGGGTGCACTGGCTTCCTGAGAGAAAGGGAGAGATTTAAAAGGGGCCTGGAGGGAGATCATTTTCACCCAGAGGGTGGTGAGATTACGGAACGGAATGAACTGCTAGTGGAAGTACCAGAGACAGGTACATTAACAACATTAAAAGGCCTTCCAGTAGAAGCGCCTTTAAAGACGAAAGATGATCTTCGTCCCAAGTACGTCAAACAGAGAGTGAAATGTATCACTGGTGTCAGGGAGGATTGTGCTGGGGCCTGCCGGCAAGTGTCGCCACGCTTCTAGCGCCAACGTAACCTGCCCACAACTTACTAACCCTTGTGGCACAGATCACGCTTAATTTAAACCCCTTCTCTATCGAAAAGCCTGTGGTCCGTGGGAGGAAACCGGGCACACAGAGGAAACCAGTATGGTCATGGAGAGAACCGACAAACTCCTTTCAGAGAGCGGCGGGAATCAAACCTCGGTTGGTGATCGCTGGCCAGGGGAAATGGTTGGCATAGACCATCCTGTGTGACTCAAATCCATTGCTTCCATTTCGCAGCGAAGGATCCCACAGGAACGCGACTGCGACGGAAGAGGACGTTTCTCCACAAGGGCTCAGATCAATGTTTCAGTAACTTGTAATCACTTCTAATGAATACATTTCTTAATCTATCAGTGTCACGCTGTATCTCTGTACCAAAGCATAGGATCACACAGAGAGTTGGAAAGGTTAAACAAAAAAATAGGTATTTCATTAACCAAGGAGACAAGCGAGGTCTTGAATAACTCGGGCAGATCTTCACTGAAGGAGAATCAGGACAGTCAAGAACTTGAGGGGTTGGAACTGCCTCTTTATTTGTTCAGCGGTTTGAACGGGGCACGACTGCGCACGCGCGTGGACGTCAACCAGCGGCAACAGTGGGAAGAGTTTAAAAAGAAGACAGCTTTATACAGCGGGCGACAGAGTAGAGGGAGACAGTGTAGGAAGGTTTTGGCTCAACGGGGCTTCTGCCATAAACGGTCGAGGCGAGGTAGGTTACTTGTGTAGAATACAGACAGAAAGAATGTGTGTGAGGCCGGTTTTCTGTGCTTGGTGTCATATGTGGGAGGTCCTGGAGACTCCCAACCTCCCAGACGGCCATATCTGCACCAGGTCTGCCCAGCTGCAGCTCCTTAGGGACCGCGTCAGGGAACTGGAGCTGTAGCTCGATGACCTTCGTCTGGTCAGGGACAGTGAGGAGGTGATAGAGCGGAGCTATAGGCAGGTAGTCACTCCGGCGCCTGAGGAGACAGATAAGTGGGTAACAGTCAGGAGAGGGAAGGTAAAGAGCCAAATGCTAGAGAATACCCCAGTGGCTGTCCCCCTTAACAATAAGTAGTCGTGTTTGAGTACTGTTGGGGGAGAAGTCCTAACTGGGGTAAACAACAGTGGTCGAGCCTCTGGCACAGAGTCTGGCCCTGTGGCTCAGAAGGGTAGTAAAATGAAGAGGATGGCAACAGTAAGGGGGTCAAACAGGCGATTCTGTGGACGTAGGAAAGAAACGCGGATGGTAGTTTGCCTCCCAGGTGACAGGGTCCGTGAAGTTTCTGATCGCGTCCACGATATCTTGCAGTGGGAAGGCAACAGCCAGATGTCGTGGTACATATTGGTACCAACCATATAGGTAGGAAAAGGGAGGAGGTCCTGAAAACAGACCACAGGGAGTTAGGAAGGAAGTTGAGAAGCAGGACCTCAAAGTTAGTAATCTCGGGATTACTGCCCGTGTCACGTGATAGTGTGTGTAGGAATCGGATGAGGTAGAGTATAAATGCGTGGCAAGGGGCAGTGATTCCGATTTTTGGATCATTGGGACCTCTTTTGTGAACTGTACCAAAAGACAGGCTGCACTTGAATTCCAGAAGACCAATATCCTGGCGGGGAGGTTTGCTCAGGCTATTGGTGAAAGTTTAAACTAGAATTGCCGGGGGGCGGGATGCTGGCAACCGAATTGAACTGACGGAGGAAAGGGAGGTTGGTTGACAAATAGAGAAAGCTTGGAGACAGTGTGAAAGGGAGGATAGGCAGATGATCGATAGATAGATAGATAGATAGATAGATAGATAGATAGACGTAATTTGTTGATCCCGAGGGAAACTGGGTTTCGTTAGAGTTGCACCACCAAGAATAGAGTATAAATGTAGCAATATAAAACCATAAATAATTAAATAATAATATGTAAATTATGCCAGATGGAAATAAGTCCAGGACCAGCCTATTGGCTCAGGGTGTCTGACCCTCTAAGGGAGGGGTTGTAAAGTTTGATGGCCACAGGCAGGAATGACTTCCTATGACGCTCTGTGCTGCATACCCGTGGAATGAGTCTCTGGCTGAATGTACTCCTGTGCCCAACCAGTACATTACGTAGTGGATGGGAGACATTGTCCTAGATGACATGCAACTTGGACAGCATCCTCTTTTCAGACACGATCGTCAGAGAGTCCAATTCCATCCCCACATCACTGGCCTTACGAATGAGTTTGTTGATTCTCTTGGTGTCTGCTACCCTCAGCCTGCTGCCCCAGAACACAACAGCAAACATGATAGCACTGGCCACCACAGACTCGTAGAACATCCTCAGCATCGTCCGACAGATGTTAAAGAACCTCAGCCTCCTCAGGAAATGGAGACGGCTCTGACCTTTCTTGTAGACAGCCTTAGTGTTCTTTGACCAGACCATTTTATTGTCATTCGTATCCCCAGGTGTTTGTAATCCTCCACCATGTCCACACTGACTCCCTTGATGGAAACAGGGGTCACCGGTGCCTCAACCCTCCTCAGGTCCACACCGGAGAAGACAAAAAACATGACCCTCACAGTGCTCGCTGGCTTGTCCAGGTAGGCGTAGACACGGTTCAGCAGGTAGACGATGGCATCCTCAACTCCTAGTCGGGGCTGGTAGGCGAACTGGAGGGGATCTAAGTGTGGCCTGACCATAGGCCGGTGCTGCTCCAGAACAAGTCTCTATAGGGTCTTCATGATGTCGGAGGTCAATGCCACCGGTCTGTAGTCATTGAGGCCACTGGGGCGCGGCGTCTTCGGCACAGGGACGAGGCAGGACGTCTTTCACAGCACAGAAACCCTCTGGAGACTCAGGCTCAGGGTCTCTATCTTCTCAGATAGAGAAGAGACGCGCTCTGATCGAAATTTGAGATGTATCTATCTTAAAGCGAGGAGTATTATGAATAATACGGATGAGCTTAGGGCGTGATCAGCACTTGGAGCTATGATGTTGAGGCCATTACAGAGACTGGGATGGTTCAGGGGGAGGAAATCAAGTGCCAGGCTTGAGATGTTTCAGAAAGGATATGTAGGGAGGCAAAAGAGGTGGGGGCGTGGCACTGTTGATCAGGGATGGTGTCACAGCTGCAAAAAAGGATGTCATGGAGGGGTTGTCTACAGAATATCAATTGATGAAAGTTAGGAATAGGAAGGGGTCAATAAGTTGACTGTTTTTTTATTGAGCACCCGAAAGTAACAGGCCATCGAGGAGCAGATAGGGAGACAGATTCCGCAAAGGTGTAATGGTAATACGGTTGTTGTGGTGGGATATTTACCATTGATTGGCATCTCCATAGAGTGAGGGGTTTACATAGGGTGGAGTTTGCCAGGTGTGTTCAGGAAGGTTTCTTGACACAATATGTAGATAAGCCTACAAGAGAAGAGGTTGTACTTGATCTGCAATTGGGAAATGAACCTGGTCAGGTGTCATGTCTCTCAGTGGGATAACTTTTTGGAGATAGTGATCACAATTCTATCTCCTTTACTTGTGCCTTGGAGAGGGATAGGAAATGCAAGTTAGGGGAACGTTTATTTGGAGTAAGGGGAAATTTGAGGCCATCAGGCAAGAAATTGGAAGCATAAATTGGAAACAGATGTTCTCAGGGAACGTACGGAAGAAATGTGGCAAATGTTCAAATGTAGAAAGCGGCCAGTGCGTGAGTGGGCCAGTGAAAGAGTGGAGCTTTGAGGCTTTGACTCGAGAGATTCTGGCTGTTTTGGCAGTTGGCCTGTGCAATCAAGTCAATCAAAATTTGAATTGATCAGCAGAAAGCCGTTGATTAGACAATCAAGATTTGAATAGCTCAGACTCAGCAGAAAGCAGCTGATTGGGCAGTCGAGGTCAGGTGACCAAACATTTTGAAAAGCTCAAACAGATACATAGAGGGACAGCTCAAGCGAAGCGGCCAGTGCATGAGTGGGCCAGTGAAGGAGTGGAGATTTGAGGCTTTGACTCGAGAGGCTTCGACGAGAAGAGGCAATGTCTCCTGAGACGGTGATGTGCCTCTCATGTGAAATGTGGCAGTCTTGGGGGAATTCCCCTCTCCGGCAGAGTCACATCTGCCAGAAGTGCATACGGCTGGGCGATCTGGAAGACTGTGCAAGGAATCTGGAGTAGCAGCTGGATGACCTTCGACTCATAAGGGAGAATGAGGCAGTCATAGATGAGAGCTACAGGGAGGTAGTCACACCTAGGCTGTCGGAAGCAGGTCGTTGGGTAACAGTCAGAAGGGGGAAAGCGAAGGTGAGCAGACAGGTAGTGCCGAGCGCTCCTGAATAATGAGTTCACCGTCCTGGATACTGTTGGCGGTAACTACCGACCAAGTGTGAGACACGGTGGCAGGGCCTCCAGCACTGAGTCTGACCCTGTGGTGCAGAAGGGTGGGACGGAGAAGAGGAGAGCTGTCGTCATTGGAGACTCTATAGTCAGGGCAGCAGGCAGCAGATTTTGTGGACGTGAGAAGGACACCGGCATGGTTTCTTGCCTCCCAGGTGCCAGGGTCCGGGATGTCTCTGACCGGGTGCACGACATCCTGGTACGAGAGGGAAAGCAACCAGAAGTCGCGATACATGTTGGGACCAACGACATAGGCAGGAAGAGGGATGAGGTCCTGAAATGTGAGTTTCGGGAACTAGGCAGAAGGCCGAAGAACAGGACCTCAAGGGTGGCGTTCTCAGGACTGCTGCCAGTGCTACGTGACAGTGATGGCAAGAATTGCAGGAGATGGCAGTTGAATGCGTGGCTGAGAAATTGGTGCGGGGAGCAGGGTTTCAGATTTTTAGATCATTGGGATCTCTTCTGGGGAAGGTGAGGCCAGTACAGATTGGATGGGTTGCACCTGAACTCGAGGGGGAGCAATATCCTTGCAGGTAGGTTTGCTAGCATGGTTCAGGACGGTTTAAACTAATTTGCGAGAGGGGTGGGGCCCGGAGCGATAGAGCAATGAAAGAAGTGCATGGAGTAAAGCCAGATCTAACATACAGGGAGGCTTTGAGGAAAGAGAAGCAGAATAAACGGTGCAAAGACAGTAAGGTAGAAGGGCTGAAATGTGTGTACCTCAATGCAAGAAGCATCAGGAGCAAAGGTGATGAACTGAGAGCTTGGATACATAGATGGAATTATGATGTAGTGGCCATTACAGAGACTTGGCTGGCACCAGGGCAGGAATGGATTCCCAATATTCCTGCATTTCAGTGCTTTAAAAGGGATAGAGAGGGCGGAAAAAGGGGAGGAGGGGTGGCATTACTGGTCAGGGATACTATTACAGCTACAGAAAGAGTGGGTAATGTAGCAGGATCCTTTTTTGAGTCAATATGGGTGAAAGTCAGGAACAGGAAGGGAACAGTTATTCTGTTGGCGGTATTTAAAAGGCCCCCTGGTAGCAGCGGAGATCCAGAGGAGCAGATTGGGAGGCAGATTTTGAAAAGGCGCAAAAATAACAGGGTTGTTATCATGGGTGACTTTAACTTCCCTAATATTGATTGTCACCTTATTAGTTCCAAGGGTTGAGATGGGGCAGAGTTTGTTAAGCGCGTCCAAGACGGATTCCTGTCACAGTATGTGGACAGGCCGACGAGGGGGAATGCCATATTAGATCGAGTTCTAGGTAATGAACCGGCTCAGGTCACAGATATCTCAGTGGGTGAGAATCTGGAGGACAGTGACCACCGCTCCCTGGCCTTTAGCATTATCATGGAAAAGGATAGAATCAGAGAGGACAGGAACTTTTTAATTGGGGAAGGGCGAATTATGAGGCTATAAGGCTAGAACTTGCGGGTGTGAATTGGGATGATGTTTTTGCAGGGAAATGTACTATGGGCACGTGGTCGAGGCTTAGAGGTCGCTTGCAGGATGTTAGGGATAAATTTGTCCCGGTAAGGAAGATAAAGAATGGTAGGGTGAAAGAACCATGGGTGACAAGTGAGGTGGAAAATCTAGTCAGGAGGAAGAAGGCAGCATACATGAGGTTTAAGAAGCAAGGATCTGATGGGTCTACTGAGGAATATAGGGAAACAAGAAAGGAGCTTAAGAAAGGGCTGAGAAGAGCAAGAAGGGGGCATGAGAAGGCCTTGGCGAATAGGTTAAAGGAAAACCCCAAGGCATTCTTCGATTATGTGAAGAACAAAAGGATGACAGGAGTGAAAGTAGGACCGATTAGAGATAAAGCTGGGAAGATGTGCCTGGAGGCTGTGGAAGTGAGGGAGGTCCTCAATGAATACTTCTCTTCGGTATTGACCAATGGGAGGGATCTTGATGATGGTGAGGACAATATGAGTGAGGTTGATGTTCTGGAGCATGTTGATATTAAGGGAGAGCAGGTGTTGGATTTGTTAAAATACATTAGGACGGATAAGTCCCCGGGGCCTGATGGAATATTCCTCAGGCTGCTCCATAGGCGAGGGGAGAGATTACTGAGCCTCTGGCTAGGATCTTTATGTCCTCGTTGTCCACGGGAATGGTACCGGAGGATTAGAGGGAGGTGAATGTTGTCCCCTTGTTCAAAAAAAGGTAGTAGGCATAGTCCGGGTCATTATAGACCATTGAGCCTTACGTCTGCGGTGGGAAAGCTGTTGGAAAAGATTCTTAGAGATAGGATCTATGGGTATTTAGAGAATCATGGTCTGATCAGGGACAGTCAGCATGGCTTTGTGAAGGGCACATAATGTCTAATAAGCCTGATAGAGTTCTTTGAGGAGGTAACCAGGCATATAGATAAGAGTAGTGCAGTGGATATGATCTATATGGATTTCAGTAAGGCATTTGACAAGGTTCCACACGGTAGGCTTATTCAGAAAGTCAGAAGGCAGGGGATCCAGTGAAGTTTGTCCAGGTTAATTCAGAATTGACTTGCCTGCAGAAGGCAGAGGGTCGTGGTGGCGGGAGTACATTCAGCTTGGAGGATTGTGACGAGTGGTGTCCTACAAGGATCTGTTCTGGCACCTCTCCTTTTCGTGATTTTTATTAACGACCTGGATGTTGGGGTAGAAGGGTGGGTTGGCAAGTTTGCAGACGACACAAAGGTTGGTGGTGTTGTAGATAGCGTAGAGGATTGGAAAAGGTTGCAGAGAGACATTGTTGGGATGCAGAAGTGGGCTGAGAAGTGGCAGATGGAGTTCAACCCGGAGAATTGTGAGGTGGTACACTTTGGAAAGACAAACTTCAAGGCTGAGTACAAAGTAAATGGCAGGATACTGGGTAGTGTGGAGGAGCAGAGTGATCTGGCGGTACATGTCCACAGATGCCTGAAAATTGCCTCACAGGTAGATAGGGTAGTTAAGAAAGCTTATGGGGTGTTAGCTTTCATAAGTCGAGGGATAGAATTTAAGAATCGCGATGTAATGATGCAGCTTTGTAAAACTCTGATTAGGCCACACTTGGAGTATTGTGTCCACTTCTGGTCGCCTCACTGTAGGAAGGATGGTGAAGCAATGGAAAGGGTACAGAGGAGAATTGCCAGTTTGCTGCCTAGTTTGGATAGTATGCATTATGATCAGAGAATAAGGGAGCTAGGGCTGTACTCTTTGGAGAGAAGGAGAATGAGAGGAGACATGATAGAGGTGTACAAGACAATAAGAGGAATAGATAGAGTGGATAGCCAGCGCCTCTTCCCCAGGGCACCACTGCTCAATACAAGAGGACATGGCTTTAAGGTAAGGGGTGGGAAGTTCAAGGGGGATATTGGAGGAAGGTTTTATACTCAGAGTGTGGTTGGTGCGTGGAATGCACTGCCTGAGTCAGTGGTGGAGGCAGATACAATACTGAAGTTTAAGAGACTACTGAACAGGTATATGGATGAATATAAGTTGGGGGCTTATATGGGAGGCAGGGTTTGAGGGTCGGCACAACATTGTGGGCTGAGGGGCCTGCACTGTGCTGTACTATTCTATGTTCGATGTTCTATGTTTTTAGTTGGAATTTGCCCGGAGTTTTCCACAAGCTGAGGTCAGGCCCCCAGGAAGTTGTGACTGGGACGGGTTTACATTGAATTCACTGGTTCTGAGGTATTTTTCAGAGTGAATCTCTGGTCTTGTGTTTCAAGTGTCCGGTGGTGTATGTCACGGTCAGGGTCCACTGTCTGTTGGTCAATAATTGTGTTCCATTACGTGAACCAAGGATCTGCTGACGTGTGTTAGAATTCTTTCAGCAACGTAGTCACTGAGTCTCAGGTTGCTAAGTTGTCCCTACTTTCCCTCTCAGACCGGCCGTAAACTGGGGCACAGCTTCGTACTCGAGAGGGTCTCGCCGCGGAATGCTGAGTGTTTGCTCATTTCAATGGATGCTGCCTAACATGCTGAGTTCCTCCAGCATTTGATGTGCGCTCTGCGTTCCTCCTCGGCTGCTTCCAGATACAGTCACGGTTAAATCATTGAAACCGGACCCATCAGTAATTGGAATCGGGATCAGCATTGATCATTTCTACAGCTCGATTTTACTCCCAAAGTTAATCCACATATCGTCTTAGCTTCACACTGAAGAAGGCACGTCAGAGACAGCGTGACCCGTTCTGATGTTAGAGCTTCATAAAATCCCAGTTCATGCGTTTGCTGCCCTGACTGATGACGGACAGAGCCAGCCACCTAATAAACCAGCTATATAAGGGGAATTAATGAGCTGGCTGTCACGGTCTTTTCCCCTGAGTCGTGTAGCCGAAAACCTCAGGGCACAGGTTTAAGGTGAAAGGGGAACTGGAAAGGGCATCTGAGGACAAACGCTTCACCCCGAGGGTTCTCCATGTATAACCTGCAAGAAAATGTGGTTCGGACAGGTCCGTGCGTGTGTATTTGGGGTTGCACACTTATTTCGGTGTATAGGCTGATTTGGGAGCGGAGAGTCAGCGGGTTTGCGAATGCACGTGGAATTGTCATTACGCTTGGATATCGGGTGCTTGTGTACTTGAGTCTGCACACGGATTCGGGGGTGCGCGTGGATATTAGATTGTGCACGGATTACGGCAGTGAGTAAATTTGGGGTATCAGCGGGTTTGGGGAGCGCGTCGGTTTGTCAGAGCGTGCGGATCTGTCTACAATCTCCCATCATTTTCCTAAGCTCCAGGGAAAAAAACTCCTAACCTACTCAACCTTTCCCTACAACTCAGGCGCTCAATTCCCAGCAACATTCCTGTAAATTCTCTCTGCACTCTTTCAGTCATATTAATATTTCCCTCTAGGTAGGTAACAAAGGCTACACAAATGAGGCTCGCCACATCTGACACAGTTTCGACATATCATACCATGTCTGTACTCAGAACTTCGATTTATGAATGTCAATGTGCCAGAAGCTCTCTATATCACCCTGTCTACCTGTGACGCCACAGTCAAGTCATTATGAATCTGTATTCCCAGAATCCCCTCTCCTACCGTACTCCCCGTTGCCCAAATGTTCACCTGATTTGTCCACTCAAAGTGTAACATCTCACACTAGTTTGCATTAAAATTCATCTGCAATGTTTCAGCCCATTTTTCCATCTGTTCCAAATCCCCTGGCAAACTTTGATGGCCTTTCTGTTTGTCTATAATTCAACACAATCTGTTTGAAATCCACAAATTGTATCCAGTTTATCACATTAACATTCAGTTTGTTGATATGGATGACAAACGACAACATCTCTGCGCCTCTCCACTGCTCACAGGCTTCCAGTCAGAGAGGAACCAACTATTTCCACACTCTGCCTCATCCAATTTACTACCTCACTCTGAATGCCTAGCGACTGAGCCTTCTGAACCAAGGGAGCTTGTCAATGGCCTTGCTAAATTACCTGTAGACCACATCCACTGCCTTTCTTCCATCAGATTTCTCAGTAAGCACCTCTAAAGACTCTGTAAGATTGAGTAGACATGGACGTACCACACAAAGCCATATTGACTATCCCTAATCAGTCATTGGCTCTCTAATTACGTATATAGCCGGTTCCTTAGAATAACTTCCAATAGCTTTCCGACTAAATATTTGTTGAGAGTTTCGCTCAGTGCTAACAATCCGGACTGGCCAAACAGAATAGTCACAGAAACAGCAATGAAGAATCCTCCAGCATTCGTGTGCGCCGGTATTCCTCTGTCTCCACCAGGAACTTGCAGAGCTCACTAGTGAAACCGAGTGGAAGCGACTGACACGATAATGGAAGTTGTGACCACCGCCAGGACCAACACTAAAACTGGTTTCAGCCGAGAGCCAAGAGAGTTGGAGAAGCTTCATTACTGTTCTAAGCTCCTCATCTTCCGACACCCACAAACAGGCCGATACCTATATATCCATGCACACTCCATATCTCCCACAATCCGAATCTATCAGCATCCGCAAGAGCGCACACATCCTTATCGGGTGATACCCCAAATCCACATCAGATTATCCCAGGGCAAGAATCAGAACAAAGTGATCTGGAAATGGAGGCTGCAAGCGCCGTCTTTTAAAATGGCCTCCTCCATCTTCAAGCACATGGCAAGAGCGAAGTTAAAAGTTCAAAGTATATTTATAATCAACGTATGTATAAATTGTACAATTTTGATATTCATCACAACCCAGGATCTGCTGACACTCTCGAATCTGCGCTCATCTCCAAATACGCGTACACCCCTCTCATTCACCTTGAACCCACCCCCTCTCACCGTCAATGCATGCCCTCAGGTATTAGTCATTTCAACCCTGGTAAACGGATACATTTTGTCAACTCTATCTGTGCCTCTCATAATCTTATAAACCTCCATAAAATATCTCCTCAACTTCCAACGCTCCAAACGAAACAACCCAAGTTTATCCGAACTCTCGTGATAGCACATGTCCTCTGAACCAGGCAGCATCCTGGAAAATCTCTTTTTCACCGTCTTCAAAACCGCAACATCCTTCTTATTGTGATGAGAACCTGTCCAATACTCCGGATGTGGCATAACCAGAGTTTTATACAGGTGCAGCATAGTATCATGACTTTTGGACTCAATTTCTAGTCTACCAAAAGCAAAAATTCCAGAAGCCTTCGTAATCACCACATCAACCTGTACAGCCACTTTCAACGAGATATTGATTTGGATCCCAAGATCTCTTTGAATAGCAACACTGATAAGGATCTTGCCTTTAACAATGTGTTATCTCCTTGCATTTATCGTAGATAACTCCCACCTGCCATTGCTCAGCCCTTATCTACAACTGATATATACCATTCTGCATTCGTTGCCAGTCTTCTGCACAATCCAAAGCTCCGCATATCTTGGTATAATCGGTATATTTACCAACCCACCCATTTGCATCTTCATCCAGGTCATTTATATGCATCACAAACAGCAGAGCTCCCAGTACAGATCCGTACAGAACACCTCTAATTACAGGATTCCGGCTCCAATAAGTCGCTTCGTTCACTACACTCTGTCTTCTGTGTGTAAACCTATAATTTTATTCAGAGACTCGTGGATAGCTGGTAAGGTGGTAGAAGGAAATACATGAGAGGTCCTGAAGAGACGCTTTGGATCGGCAAATGGATGTCAGGAAGTTGAGGGATATGAACATGGTGTTGTAGGAAGGAATAGTATTTGGGAGTTTTGATTTGCTTTCGAGCTGGCTCGGCACAGCATTGTGGGCCGAATGACCTGTTCCTGACTGTACTCTTCCATGTTCCATGTGTCGAGTAAAACATAAACCATTTGTCTGTTCCCACCTGCTCACCACAGTGTAATAGTTATGTTGGGCTTATGTGGGCAGAGGGAAAACCTTTTCTTTCTCCCCAGGCCTCCTGCCCATGATCCTCTCATATCCATTTTGCCAATCGACTGTCCAGCTGTTGGCTCTATCCCTCCTCTTCCTGTCTTCTGTTATCATTTCGGATCTCCCCCTCCCCCTCCCCCTTTCAAATCTCTTACTAGCTCTTCTTTCAGTTAGTCCTGACGAATGGTCTCGGCCCGAAATGTCGACTCTACCTCTTCCTCGAGATGCTGCCTGGCCTGCTGCGTTCACCAGTAACTTTTATATGTGTTGACGGAAAATCTTCGCTCTTATGCTTCTTGATTTCGTCTCTCGATATTCAGTGTCACGCAACCCTGCCACTTTGCTCTGGCCCACATTTGACCACTGTCTTATTGGGATCTTCCTCGACTTCACACAAATTTTCAGGTTTATGTTTACGAATGTGCTGAGGTGATAGGATTACGACTTGTGATTGAAGTGGAGGATGATATTGGATTGTAGGGTATGAGTGTCGTGGTGTGGGTTAGGTTTTATGCGGGTGTGTAGGAGGGGAGTAGGTGTTAGCTTATGGGTAAGGTTGGGAGATGAAGATGCAGCCTCCACGTGGGGAGAGAGCGTGGTGGGTGAGACCTTGTATAAAGTGAGCTTGTTCGTGGGGCTGTGGCCAACTTTAGTTGGGCTGCAGTCCGGGATATTTGGATTGTGTGCACTTGGACGTTAGTATTAGCGTTAATGGTAAGGTTGGGGATGCACATCTGAGGCTGGGGGAGACAGGGTTGCGGAGTTTAGTTTCGGGCGGAATGAGGGGCTCTGGCAGATAGGGTTGTGAAAAAAAAAATAATCTGGCCCACTCCTTTCATTAAACTGGTCTAACAACATTTGTCTTAATTAACCTGGTGTGTATTCGAACGCGTCATCAGTAATGTAAAGTGGAGTCTTAGGGTAATTCAGGTCCTTAATCAGTAGACATCTGCACCAGGGCGACCCAGCAGGGTTGATCAGGCCAGGCTTGTGATAGTCCCATGGATAAAGATAATGAAAACCATGTCATCTCTAGTTTAACGTGTTTCAGACTTATTAATCTGATTTTATTTAACGAATTAGATAGAAAAATGCTTAGAAGCCTAGTAATACTTCATCTCAAAGTGAGATGTAATTTTCCCTATTTTAAATTTACAGTAATCTTCATTTTCCATCTGGGTGTGTGGGATCGCCTTTTTTAAATTGACAGGGTTTACTGGAGCTTCAGTGTCACTGCACCCTGTCAATTAGAGTTTAGTGGTGACTTGTTTTCTCTGGCTCCAGCTTAACTAATAGGATCCCTCTCGCCTTCTTGCCTTCTCACGGGCATTTTCACGGGCGTTTCGTGGACCAGGAAAATGAAGAACATGTCACTGTTTGGCTTGGTTGTGATAATGCGGGTAGTGAGAAAATCATCGCTCTTGTCCTTCTTGATCTCTTCACCCGAGATTCAGTATCACGCAATCCTGCCACTTTCCTCTGGCCCATGCATGAGAGTTAGTTCAGATTAGGATTTAGAGACCGTAAGACCATAAGATATAGGAACAGAAGTAGGGCATTTGTCCCATCGAGTCGGCTCCCCCATTAAATTATGGATGATGCAATTCTTCCAGTCATCCCCACACCCCTGCCTTCTTCCCATGCCCTTTGATGCCCTGGCTAATAAAAACCTATCTATCTCTGCCTTAAATGCACCCAATGTCCTGCCGCTCGAGGCAACAATTTCCACCCCCCGGCTAAAGCAATTTCTCCGCATTGCTATTCCAAATGGACGTCCCACAACCCTGAAGTCGTGCCTTCATGTTCTGGACTCCCTTACTATGGGGGGAAAAACTTTGTTATATCTAATCTGTTCAGGCCTTTTAAAATTTGTAATGCTTCTATGAGATACCTCCTCATTCTCCTGAACTCCAGCGAATACAGGCCAAGAGCTGCCAGACGTTCCTCATACGGTAAACCGTTCATTCCTGGAATCATTCTCGGGAATACTCTCTAAACCCTCTCCAATGTCAGTATAACATTTCTAATATAAGGAGCCGAAACTGCACACAATACTCTAAGTGTGGTCTGAGGAATGCCTTGTAGAGCATCAACATCGCAGCCCTGTTCTTATATTCTGTGCCTGCAGAAATGAATGCCAACGTTCCATTTGCCTTATTTAGCACCCACTCAACCTCGAGGTTAACCTTTAGGGTATCCTGCACAAGGACTCAAAGTCCCATTGCATCTCCTCATTTTCAATTCCCTCCCCATCTAAATAATAGTCTGCCCGTTTATTTCTTCCACCGAAGTGTATGGCCATACACTTTCCAACATTGTGTTTCATTTGCCACTTCTTTGCCCATTCCCTTAAACTATCTATGTCTCTTAGGGAGACTTAAGGTACAGGGATCTGCGGATTTAGATTTCAGATTATGATTTATGGTCAGGCATGTGAAGTGTTTCAGGTCTCATTTCCGTTTCGGGACGGGAATGTGGCTGGGATGGACGTCATATTATGTTTAAGATCAGGGATGTGGGAGGTAACGGTCAGATTGGCGATAGGGTACATGGTTGTGGTGGGCTAGCTGTCTGGTTAGCGTTTATGGAAAGGGAAGAGTGGTGCTGGAGGTCAGATTAGATTAGGGTTTAGGTTCAGAAATGTGAGGTGTTGATCGTCAGATTAAGGTTAGGGGCAGTGATGAAGGGATTTAGAATTCAGTTTAGGATTTATGGAATGGGATGTTTGAAAGTTAGTTTTCATATTAGGATAAGGGGCGGTAATGTAGGAAGTTACAGTGCAGATTAGGATTCGGGGGTTGGGATGGGATTGTCATAAGGGTGGCGGTGGGAGCGGACCGAAATGCCAGACACAGACACTGAAGTACTAGGATCAGGACTCGGAGTGTAAAGAAAGCAAGGGAAGTGGGGAAGAAAGGACGCTGACATTGGCGCAGGCCCTGGACGAGACTAGGATGCAGGGGCCTGCGCTAGGACATGGACAAAAAACACTGAACCCGAACAAGGAACTAGGAACAAGGAGCCTAGACTAGTGACACGGAACTCCAGAACCAGAGGCTGGACAAGGACCCAGAACCTGGGTCTTGACGCGGAACCGAAAGCCAGGTCAAGGCAAGGACTCGGGACGAGGATCTTGGCAAGGAACGGACGTATCTACAGAACAGGAGGTGGAACTCCTGCACAGGACGAGGCACATGGACAGGCCGAAAACGCAAAGCCTTGACATGGACAGAACGAATCTCTCTGACGTGGCTCGGACATGACAAGGTTCTTGGACGTGGCTCGGAAAGGACGAGAGCCACCTAGACAGGACGAGGGAACCCCAGCACCGGACTGGGCGAGCTACTCCTGGGCTGGACAAGGCACAGGGACAAGACGAGAACATGAACCCTTGAGTTGGTCGAGGGAGAACAGGAACGCAGAGCCTTGGTCAAGGGAGAAGAGGAACGCAGAGCATAGAGCCTTGGTCTTGGCAGACAGAAACGCAGAATACAGAGCCTTGGTCTTGGCAGACAGAAACGCAGAATACAGAGCCTTGGTCTTGGCAGACAGAAACGCAGAATACAGAGCCTTGGTCTTGGCAGACAGAAACGCAGAATACAGAGCCTTGGTCTTGGCAGACAGAAACGCAGGATAGAGAGCCTTGGACTTGGCAGACAGGAACGCAGAAAACAAAGCCGAGACGGTTCCATGGGAAAAGGACGTAGGGCCGGGACTCATACACAGAAATCTGAACACGTCGAGACAGATCCAAACACTAGGTAGCCGAAAACGGCCGGACCTACGTCGCGAAGGCGTGGACACGGAGACGGGTGGCAACACAAGGTCGCGGCAAACGGCCGGACCTACCTAGCGAAGGTGTGGACACAGTGTCAATTCCCAACACTAGGTAGCGGGAAATGGCCGGAACTACCAGTTGAGGCGTGGATACAGAGACGGTTCTAAACAACGAAAGACAGTTCCTTATCTAGTCACGGCAAAGTTGCGGTCTTGTTTTGGCGCTAGAACTTGACAGCGATACAGGCAAGGACGCAGGCGAGGTTGCAGCCAATTCTTCAGGGACAAGTCTTCAGGCAGAGGGTGCAGGCAAGGCTTCAGGCAGAGGTTGCAAGCTGGGCTTCAGGCAGAAGGTTGCAGGCTGGCATTCAGGAAGAGGCTGCAGGCAAGGCTTCAGAAGGAAGAGGAAGGGAAGGGAAGGGAACAGATCAGCCACTGAAGCTGAACCCAGGAGCTTATTACGTAGCCAACCGAAAATGAGAAATCCTGTGTCTCAATAAGGCCAACAGCAGGACAAGGGAAAACCGGAAAACCTGGAATCAGGGTCGATGGACCGGACCGTGAACAGGAATGTGGACTTCAGGGACCGGACCATGGCGTATCCCCCCTATATGGGAGCCTCCTGGGTACCGAACAAGCTCTCCAGGGCAAAAGACAACACGGGAGGGTGGGTCGGGGGGCATTCAACAGGAGGGAACCCAGGATAACAAGAGTAAAATGACCGTGTCTGTATTGCTGGGTTCATATTTGACTGGACTGTTCTAACAGGGAGCGGACCCAAATGCGAGACACAGACACAGAAGTACTAGGAAAAGGACTCGGAGTGTTAAGCAAGCAAGGGAAGTGGGAAAGAAAGGACGCTGGACATTGACACAGTCCCTGAACGACGGTAGGATACAGGGCCTGGGATAGGACACGGACAAGAAACGCGGAAACCGGACAAGGAACTAGTAACAAGGAGCCTGGACCAGTGACACGGAACGTCGGAACCAGAGCCCGGACAAGAATCCAGAAACTGGGTCTTGGTTGGGATTTGGAACCTGGGTCTTGACTCAGAACCGGATCCCGGGTCTAGACTAGGACTCGGGACTGGGATCATGCCAAGGACATGACGTGGCTACAGAACAGGGCGTGGAACTCCTGCACAGGATGACGCACATGGACAGGACGAGAACGCAAAGCCTTCACTTGGACAGGACGAGGTTCTTGGACCTGGCTTCGACAGGACGAGGTTCTTGGACGTGACGTGGGCAGGACGAGAGACTCCTGGACAGGACGAGGGAACCTTAGCACAGAGCGGGGGAACCCCAGCAGAGGGCTGGGCGAGGCACATGGAAAAGACGAGACCATGAACCCTTGACTTGGTCGAGGGAGAGACAGGAACGCAGAGCCCAGAGCCTTGGTCTTGGCAGACAGGAACGCAGAAAACAGAGCCTTGGTCTTGGCAGACAGGAACGCATAACACATAGCCGGGACCCCCCTCCCCCCCATGGGAACAGGGCGTAAGGTTGGGACTCATACACAGAAAGCTGAACACAACGAGACAGTTCGAAACACTAGGTAGCGGCAAACGTCCGGACCTACCTAGCGAAGGTGTGGACACAGAGCCAGTTGCCAACACTCGGTAGCGGTAAACGGCCGGATCTACCTAGCGAAGGCGTGGACACAGAGACAGTTCCAACTCAACGATAGACATTTCCTTATCTTCCACAGCAAGGCACCGGTCTCGCTCCCGTAGTTGAACTTGACAAGGTTGCCGGCGAAGGTAGCAGGCGAGACCCCAGGCGAAGGTAGCAGGGGAGGCGTCATAAGGATGGGGAAGGGGAGGGAACAGTCCAGCCTCAGGGTAAAGGCAAAGACGGCCTGGCTTACCCAACGGAGGCCAGGACAGGAAGGGACAGATCCAGCCGTAGGGTCATGGCAAAGCCGGCCTGACTTACCCCACGGAAGCGAGGACGGGATACTGACGAGACGAACCAGCAACCACACTCAAATCCAGGGCCACTTATATTCTCAGCCCCCAAACGAGCATTAGGTGCCTACGAATAAACCCAACTTCAACAAGGGACAGCCGGAAGACCCGGAGTCCGCAGCTATGGACCGGACCGTGAACACGAACTCAGACATCACGTGCCAGACCAAGAAAGTACCACCCCCCGCCCCCCATGGGAGCATCCGGGCGACCAAACCCGGCTCTCCAGGTCTAAGGACTACCCGGGTGAGTGGGTGGTATTCAGTCTTGAGGGAACCTAGGATGACGAGAGTTAGAGGACAGTGTCTGCGTTGCTGGGTCCATGCATGGCTGGTTCGTTCTGTCAAAATAGGAGGCGCTGAGTGCGGATCTAAATGCAGGACACAGACACTGAAGTACTAGGAATAGAACAGGACTAGAGGCTAGAGTTAGGGACGAGGAGCTGGATGCAGACTAGGAGCTGGGACAAGAACACAGACCTGGGCTAAGACATTGGCTAGCCAAACGTTTCCAGGACAAGGAACTGGGAAGTAGGAGCCTGGGTTTCGACTACAAGTCAGAAACTCGACAGGGACCCAGAGCCTGGGTCTTGACTCGGGCTTGGACCCCGGAACTAGACGAGGACATGACGTGGCTATAGGACTGGTCATGGCTTTGGTTCCTCGAGGCTTGGGTTCTTCGTGGCTTTGATTCCTCGAGGCTTGGTTTCCTCGAGGTGAGGACATGACAAGGCTTGGGTTCTGAACCCAAGCCAGAGACTGGACAAGGACCCAGAACCTGGGTCTTGATTCGGAGTCGGACTCAGGAACTGGGCAAAGACATGATGTGGTCTTGGGAGACAGGAACCTCGGAACACAAACCCTGAAGCCTTGACGTAGTCTTGGTGAGGATAGGAACACGGCCTAGAGAGCGGGAACAGGGAGCCTTGGACTTGAGAGACAAAAACATGGAACACAAAGCCGGGACCCCTCCTTGGGAACAGGACGTGAGGCCGGGACTCATACACAGAATTTTGAACCCAACGAGACGGTTCCTAGCACTGGGTAGCGGCAAACGGCCAGATCTATCTAGCGAAGGCGTGGACACAGAGACGATTCCCAACACTAAGGTAGCAGCGAACGGGTTGACCTACTTAGCGAAGAGGTGGACACAGAGACGGTTCCAACTGAACGATAGACAGTTCCTTATCTTGACGCAGCAAGGCTCTGGTCTCGCTCCGGTGGTTGAACTTGACAACGTTGCAGGCGACGCTCCAGGCGCAGGTTGCAGGCGACGCTCCAGGCGCAGGTTGCAGGCGACGCTCCAGGCGCAGGTTGCAGGCGACGCTCCAGGCGCAGGTTGCAGGCGACGCTCCAGGCGCAGGTTGCAGGCGACGCTCCAGGCGCAGGTTGCAGGCGACGCTCCAGGCGCAGGTTGCAGGCGACGCTCCAGGCGCAGGTTGCAGGCGACGCTCCAGGCGCAGGTTGCAGGCGACGCTCCAGGCGCAGGTTGCAGGCGACGCTCCAGGCGCAGGTTGCAGGCGACGCTCCAGGCGCAGGTTGCAGGCGACGCTCCAGGCGCAGGTTGCAGGCGACGCTCCAGGCGCAGGTTGCAGGCGACGCTCCAGGCGCAGGTTGCAGGCGACGCTCCAGGCGCAGGTTGCAGGCGACGCTCCAGGCGCAGGTTGAAGGCGACGCTCCAGGCGCAGGTTGCAGGCGAGGCTCCAGACGCAGCTTGCAGTCGAGGCTCCAGACACAGGTTGCAGCGAGGCTCCAGAAGAAGGTAGCAGGCGAGGCCGCAAGCGAAGGTAGCAGGCGAGGCTTCAGAAGGAAGCGGAAGGTGAGGGAACAGTCCAGCCTCAGGGTAACAGCAAAGACGCCCTGGCTTACTCAATGGAGGCCAGGACAGGAAGGGACAGATCCAACCGCAGGCTAACGGAAAAGACAGCCTGACTTACCCCACAGAGGCGAGGACGGGATACTGAGGAGATGAACCAGCAACCACACTCAATCCCAGGACCACTTATATTCCGAGCTCCAAGACGAGCATCAGGTGCCAATGATTAAGCCCAACTGAAACAAGGGACAGCCGGAAGACCTGGAGCCCGGGGTCCACGGTCCAGACCGTGAACCGGAACGCGGAATACACGGACCGGACTATGACAGTTGGAGGACAGATTTAGGTTTGGTGACTGTGGTTTGTGGTATTAGAAGTCAGGTTATGTATAGGGGCAGGTTTGTGAAGGAGTTCATTCATAGCATTCTGGCATTCATAGCAAGAGGATTCGGGTACAGGAGCAGGGAGGTGCAACTGCAGTTGTACAAGGCCTTGGTGAGACCACACCTAGAGTATTGTGTGCAGATTTGGTCCCCTAATCTGAGGAAAGGCATTCTTGCCATAGAGGGAGTAAAAAGAAGGTTCACCAGATTGATTCCTGGGATGGCAGGACTTTCATATGATGAAAGACTGGATGAACAAGGCTTATACTCTCGGGAATTTAGAAGAATGAGGAAGGATCTTATTGAAACGTATAAAATTCGAAAGGAATTGGACAGGCTAGATGAAGGAAGATTGTTCCCGATGTTGGGGAAGTCCAGAACGAGGGGTCACAGTTTGAGGATAAAGGGGAAGCCTTTTAGGACCGAGATGAGGAAAAACTTCTTCACACAGAGAGTGGTGAATCTGTGGAATTCTCTGCCACGGGAAACAGTTGAGGCCAGTTCATTGGCTATATTTAAGAGGGAGTTAGACATAGCCTTGTAGCTAAAGGGATCAGGGGGTATGGAGAGCAGGCAAGTACAGGGTTCTGAGATGAATGATCAGCCATAATCGTACTGAATGGCGGTGTGGGCTCGAAGGGCCGAATGGCCTACTCCTGCACCTATTTTCTATAATTCTATGTTTCTATGTTAAAGATGAGATTGGGTTTAGTTTGATGCCTGGCCAACTTCTCCCTATAACGCAGGTCACCTTGTCCTGGCAGCATTTTCGTAAACCTTCTCAGCACTCTCTCAAACACACACACACACACACACACACACACACACGCACACACACTCAAACACACACACACACACACACACACACACACACACACACACACACGCACACACTCACACACACAGACTCACTCTCTCTCTCACACACACACACACATTCTCTCTCTCTCTCTCTCTCTCTCGCACACACACACACACACTCAAGAATCTTTCACGATCTTTCAATCTCTCTTTACCCAGCCCCCACGAAGCACTCCAGCACTCCACTCAGACAATCCCACACGTCTCTCTATTGCAAGCACTTTCCTATCACCCTCCATTTTCTCGCGGTCCACAGCACTGCTGCTCCCGGTCAATAAGACGACCGCCACGGAATAATAGCTTGGAGACGAGACGGTGAATGAGAAGATCCGGAGCCCGGACGGGATACATTGAAGCTATATCTGGGTTGTGCTCAGCGCGCGTCTTTATTAATCAACTGTAGCACAGAAATGATCGGGTATTTCACCGCGCTGATCACCTGCTCCCTGAATTTCGACTGAGTCACTGCATAAATAACTGTGTTCGTGCACAAGCTAAAATTCCTCAGCAAAACGCCGAAATCGTGAAATATCCATTCAGAAGCATTGAAATTGAAACCCATTGCTTTGACCTGATAATATATGAAATTTACAACCACTGTCATCCACAGGAAGACGAAGCTGCCCGATAGAGTGAAGAGTAAAACCACAGACCTCCTCCTGCTCTCCATCTCCGGGTCACTGCTGTTCTCCCCCTTGCTCTGACCCTTCAGCCCCTTACGGACCCGACTGGCCACTAAAATGTGCCTGACTGTCAGAGCGTTGAGCAGCAGGATCCCAGCGAAAGGGAGCAACGGAGTTAAAACCGTCTCCAGCCAAGCCTGTGCTACCCACCCGGGGTCAGTGATAACTTTGTCCATGGGTTTGCAGAACCACGGCACATTGTCGATGATCATTGTGGGTTGCCAAAGGAAGTATCGGGGAATGTTTTTCAGACAGAACAGCACGCCGGTTGTTGTCAGAACCACAGCCGCAGTTTTCCCGGTGCAATATTTTGTTTTCAGCTTCTGGCAGCAAATGGCGACAAACCGATCAAAGGTGAAAGTGACGGTGAACCAGACAGAACAGTCTGTGGCTGCGTACCTCAGTACATTGATAATGCTGCACATGGGGGTAATGTTTAGAAAACTGGACATGAAGTAATATTTTTTAATTCGAAACAAAATGATCTCGAAGACAATAGTCAGTAGATCGGCCGCTGCCATGGCCACCAGGTAGCGAGTGGTGCAGGCAGAGAGGCCGCACTTTCCCCGGGACAGGATCACAATCGCCAGTAAATTCACTAGAGAGAGAGAGAGAGAGAGAGAGAGTCAGACAGACAGACAAACAGAGAGAGAGAGCGAGACAAGAGAACAGGCACTGGGCATTACTGAGCAGACTTTCCGGGAATTAACACAGGACCGGCTTTCGGCTAAAGAACAGAAGTGCCAGAATGTGTAAACGTCTGCAAATCTAACATCTGACACGGATCACAATATATTTGAACTGTTTTCCTCACTGTGCCAACAAGACGTTGTGTGACTAACCGTCGGTGCTAAAACCGAGCTGCATGAACGACAGTGATCGGTGCTAATTCTGATTCCATCGCTGATGGAACCGGTTACAATGATTTAGCCGTGACTGAGCAGACCACGAGAAACACGGCATCAGGTGGGCCTGGGGCATCCGGAGGGAAACAACACACTCAAATTACTGGGGGAACTCTGCAGCCCAAGAAACATCTATGCAATTGAACAAACACTGACCGTTTCGGGCCAAGACCCTTCTTCAGGATGAAATGATGCCCCAATTTACGGTGGATCTCAAAGGGAAAGCCGGCTCAATTTAGTAAACAGAAGCTGATGGCTCCATTACTGAACTAATTAATTAAGTGATTTACATCAATTCTACAGCGCGGTGCACTTGGAGAAAACAGTTCAGGGTGTCTGTGGACACTGACTGAAGTGATCAAACCCAATTATTGAACAACGGGCAGTGGAATCCGATTGACATAGTCTCCAAAGGGAAACGTAAAACACAGGACCAGATGGTCAATCTGATCAATTCCTCAGAAGTAGTGAACTTCACATTGTAAATCCCTCCCAGTCCCATCTTCGGGGGAAAGCGCCTTTCTCCAACACGGATATAAATCTGGACGAATTCCCATCAAAGCCCATCCAGTCAGAGAGCTGCACTGGGACTACTCTGGAAAAGGTGTCATTAAAGACACGAAAAAAAACGTCCGAGTCGAACGCTTGTGGCGGAGGAGGGACAGACAATCTGATTCGTTTGTCATTAAATATGCAAAATCAGCTTTCAAATTGACAGGTTCGATATCTCTGACGGATATTTGTGCAATGGTCATCAAGTTGGAAGCTTGTCAAATGATCATAAACAGTCCACACCGGTTAACACACAGAAACACCAAATATGAACTCCACTCACTCACCGGGAACTCCAATGACGGCAATAAACACGTACAATTTTTTCTGCACACTTCTGTAACTATCCAACGTTGAAGACATTTCCTCTGCCCAGTGATTCGACCCGCTGTACTACCGGCGATCTCTCGGAATGAGATGCTAAGGCATCATAAGCCTTGGGTTTTTAATACCATTTAGCGAGTCCACAGGGGCAGACTTCAACAGATTGAGAAATAAACATTTTCAAGTTATTTCCAAACCGATTACGTCAGACGTGTGCATTCCGCACAATGACAGATAGTAATAGATAATGTGATGTACTCAGGGCTGTAAATTGAGAGTAGTATTCATCCAGCAAAGGGAACATTGTTTTAAATGCCATCAGACCCAGATTATCACCTGTTGTTTGTCTCCGTGTGACTTTCGTCCATCAATTGAGGAATTGTTAAAGCAGATCGACTGAGAGTAAAACGGCCGTGCCACTCTGATTCTGCACCAATTCCGATCGCACCTCATCTGAATCTAACCACAAGCACAAAAAAAATTTGCAGATACTGGAAATCAAATCAACACACACATTTCAATTCTACTTCCCATTCTCATTCCTGCACGTCAGTCCATGGCCTCGTCTACTGCCGTGATGAGGCACACAGGATGCAGGAGGAATACGTTTTTTCCGTCTGGATTGGTAGCAACCTGATGCCATGAACACTGATTAACCTCGGTTAATGCGCACCCCGCCCATTCACCATTCCCCCATTCCCGTTTCACTCTGCCCATCAACTCCCTGTGGTTCAGCCCTTCCCTTTCTGCCATGACCTCTACCCTCTCCAATCAGACTTTTCTTTCTCCAACCATTTATCTCCTTCACGAATTATCTTCACCCCTGTCCCACTCCCGCTGTCACCTGTCTCCTACCACACGGTACGTCTTTTTCACTACCCTTCTCCCGCCTTCCTGCTCTGAATTCTCTTTTTTTTATTTTCAAGTCCTGATCAAGGACTTCGGCCCGAAACGTAGACAATACTCTTTACCATCGAAGCTACCTGGCCTGTTGAGTTCCTCTAATATTTTATCATGTTGCTTTGAATGGAAATCTATCCCTCTTTCCTGATTACCATTCACCTTCCTCAGGGTGCCAGAGGTATATCAAACTTTGTCCTGGGTCGGAAACATGTCGATGTTCGTCACCATTGAAACAAATGTTTTCTCTGAGAACAGGAACGTCGCTTCCTTCCGTTTGTCTTACATCCACATGGAACAGCGAAAGGTAAAGCCCAGGAACAGACCGTTCGGCCCGTAGTGTCTGTGCCAACCATGACGTCACATTCAATGGATCCTAACTCCCTCTGTATGATCGGTTTCCCTACATTCCCTGCCTGTCAATGTGTCAGCCCTCACAACAGTAACCGTGGGCATTTGGATCTCTCTTCGTAGATACTTTTCATCATTTGTGTTGATTCGTTGCCCTCAAAAAGTTGTCTGAACCGTCTGAGTTGTTGCATGAGTTATATGTGCTTCCAGTGCAAATATGTACGTCAAAGGCGTCATTTGTCAGACACAAGAATATTGAAGTAAATTATGTCATTACAGCTTGTGAAATTCTGTTGTATCGCCTACTGTTATCAATGCCCTTCCAATTATAAATTCGTGATCTAGTTTGTGTGTGGAGGTCTCTACCGACAGGGTCACCGAGTAAATATCTGTTGTGGTGATGAATAAACAATATCACAACCAACCTCACCAGGACAAACCCCTAATTCTACTCCAAGGCGTGCAAACTCAGCAAAGCTGGTGGCGAGTATGGATGAATCATAACACCCTGTAACTTCACCAGGACCCACCCTAACCCTATTCCATAGCTTGCAAAAAACTCAGCCCTCTAAGCTGGTGTTTGAGAATGTATTAATAATAACAGCGTGTAACCTCACCAGGACCCACCCCGAATCCTCTCCATGCCTTGCAATCTCAGCAGTCTAAGCTGGGCGGGGGGTGAGGGTGAGTATGTGTTGTTAATAACACACCGTAGAGCCATGAAACTCAACGGAGAGCTGAAGAGGAGGAGAAAAAATGTTCAGTTATCAATGTGTGTATATCCGTTATTGTCTGTCTATGTGTTTATGCCATTGAATGTGTGTGTGTGTGTGTGTGTGTGTGTGTGTGTTACTGTGCAGGTGTTTATGCTTCTGCCAATGGTGTTTGTGAGTTTGTGAGTGACGGTGTGTGTTTTAGTATGACAACTGAGTCTGGGACTGTGTGAGACCCATGCTCATTTGCGTCTCTGTGTCGCTGTTTCTGCTCAAATATGAAATTAACTTTACTATTAAAGTCCGAACATGTCACCTTCTACTAAACTGAGATTTGTGTTTTGCAGGCATTCACAGTGCAACAACGGGGTGTCTACAGATTTTGAGCTGTGACGAATCTCAGATGTGCTTCATTTATAGATACGTTAATAATACATTTAATCTGAACTTTGACCTCAGCGCGTGTTTTTTAATGGCTCGCTTTGTGCACTCTTTGATTCTTTTATTCCACTGGGATAATCCAATGTGCACGTGGGGTTGACAGCGGGATTGGGATGTGCTGTTATTTGACCATGTGCGTATATTTGGGAGTGCACATTTGGGGATGCGCAGGGAGTTAGAGGTGGGTTGTCGAATATAGGGTGCATACGGATTTGGGGTTACACGCAGGTTTGCGTGTCTCGAAGTATCAAGACTTGCACACCAATTTTGGTCTACTTGCGGATTTTTAATGCTGAGATAGCCATTTTATGAACTGTTTGAAATAATTCTTGCTCAGGGACCATCTAATGTTCATGTGCGGCGGGGCAGCGGGATTGGGGCGCGCACTCCTTTTGGGATTGGCTCAAATTTAGGGGTATGTTCCTGAATATCGGGTTCACACGGATTTGGTGTGCCCAGATTTATGAGAGTGTTGTCGAACATGGCGGTGCAAACGGATTTGAGACGACACACAGATCTGTTTTGTATGTTTGCAATGTTTGTCATGACGAAACAGCCATTATGAGAACTGCTGCAAAGGATTCTTTCTCTGAGATAATCCAATGTGGGTTTGTCAGCGGGTTTGGGGTGCACCTTGAGTTTGCGTGCACTCTTATTGAGGATGTGCGTAGATTTAGGGGCGTGTCTTCGACCATGTGGCTGCACACAGATTTCCATGGCATCGGTGCATTTGGAAGGGTGACGAATTGTTTCATTTGTAGATAGTTTATGAATGAATCTTCAAATGTACATTAAAATGCACTTTGTCCTTACAATTTCTTTAAGGTGTTTTTGAACTGTTTGAAATATTTTTTTTTATCTCTTGGATAACGAATTGTGAATATTGGATTTGCAGCTCGATTGCAGATGTACAGGGATTTGGGGATGGGCGCAGATTCCGGAAGTGTCCTCAGATATGCTGTTGCACGGGCACGTGGGGTTGCACACGCACTTTGGGGGTTCGGTGGATCTGGGGTTGTTACAAATCTCAAGATTGTTTCTTTCATCGACACTTTATGAATAAATGCACTTTAAGTTTCGTACTTTCTTCTTACTGATTTTCATTAGCTGGAGGCTGCAATTTTCGAAAATTAGAAACATAGAAACATGGAAAACCTACATCACAGACAGGCCCACAAATTTGCGCCTAGCATGTCGCTACCTTAGTAAGTACTAGGCTTACCAATAGCCCTCTATTTTTCTAAGCTACATGTACCTATCCAAAAGTCGCTTAAAAGACCCTATCGTATCAGCCTCCACCACCGTTGCCGGCAGCCCATTCCACGCACTCACCACTCTGTTTTGTCAAAAAACTTACCTCTGACATCGCCTCTGTAGCTCCTCCCCAGCACCTTAAACCCGTGTCCTCTTGTGGCAACTATTTTGGCCCTGGGAAAAGCCTCTGACGACCCACACGTTCAATGCCTCTCATCATTTTATAGACCTCTATCAGTTCACCTCTCATCCTCCCCTGCTCCAAAGAGAAAAGGCCGAGTTCACTCAACCTGTTTTCATAAGGCATGCTCCCCAATCCAGGCAACATCCTTGTAAATCTCCTCTGCACCCTTTCCATGGCTTCCATATGCTTCCTGTAGTGAGGCGAGCAGAACTGAGCACAGTACTC
Organism: Mobula birostris; assembly: GCF_030028105.1. Lineage (NCBI taxonomy): Eukaryota > Metazoa > Chordata > Chondrichthyes > Myliobatiformes > Myliobatidae > Mobula > Mobula birostris. The sequence continues at coordinate 63,296,637 of NC_092389.1, read as the reverse complement.
CAAGTGGGGTTGTGAAGTGTTTGAAATTATTTTTGCTCAAGGATAATCTGATAAGCATGTGGGTTTGTCAGTCGGTTTTAGGGTGCGCGCAGATTTTGGGGCGCACACTGATTTGGGGTTGTACAGGTATTGAGGAGCGCGTGCTGTTTTGGATCTGTGCGCATATTTCTGGGTGCAACCGGATTTGGGTCTGTCGGTGGTTGTGGGGTGCGGGTGGTTGGTTAACAAATCTCAATTGTCCGATTTATGGAAATAGAAGAATAAATGCACCTTGAACGTTGATATCTGTTCTCCTTATTATTTAAATGTGACCAAGCTACTCGTCGAACGGTGGGAAATGAGTCCTGCTCTGGGATAATCTAATGGTCCTGTGGGGGTGTCAGCGGATTTAGGGGTAGTGTAGGTATTTAGTGTTGTGTACTGAGTTAGGAGTTTGCGTGAGTGTGTGCACACGGATAGTCCGGGTACGTGTTGATTTAAGAGCCCACACAGATATGGGTGTGCGTCTAGGTTTGGATCTGTATGTAGATTTAAGTGCGTGTCGGCGCATATAGGTGCGCAAAGATTTGAGGGTGCCCGTGGATTTGGGTTGTGACGAATCTCAAAGTTGTTCATTTATAGAGCCATTAATAATATATGCCGTGTGTCGGTGCATTTGGAGGAGTAAATAATCTCAACATTGTTTTTTTACAGATCCTTTATTAAGAAATCTATAAATACATTTAAACTGAACGTTGTTCCGACTATTTCCTTAAGGTAGAAGCAGCTATTTTGTGAACTGTTTGAAATGATTTTTTTTCCCTCTGGGATAACTGTACGTGTACATGGGGGTGGCTGTGAGATGGAGGATAGGCAGCTGATGGAAAAGGAATGCGCTGAGACTGAAATGTGTCTACTTCAATGCAAGAAGCATCATGAGCAAAGCGGGTAGACTTAGAGCGTGGATCAGTACTTGGAGCTATGATGTGGTCGCCATTACAGAGACCTGGATGGCTTGGGGTCAGGAATGGCTGCTTGGAGTGCAAGGGTTTGGAAAGGACAAGGACGGAGATAAAAGATGTGGGGGCGTGTCCCTGCTGATCGGAGATAGTATCACGGCTGCAGAAAAGGAAGGAATGCTACCGAGTCTCTGTGGGTGAAAGTTAGAAACCGGAAGGGGTCAATAACTCTGGGTGTTTTTATAGACCACCCAATAGTAACAGGGACATCGAGGAGCAGATAGGGAGAGAGATTCTGGAACGGTGCAGTAATAACAGGGTCGCCGTAATGTGCAATTTTCATTTTCCAATATTGATTGGAGTTTCCCCAGAGCGAGACTTTTAAATGTTATATAACCATATAACAATTACAGCACGGAAACAGGCCATCTCGGCCGTTCTAGTCCGTGCCGAACTCTTTTCTCACCTAGTCCTACCGACCTGGACTCAGCCCATAATCTTCGATTCCTTTCCTGTCCATATAGCTGTCCAATTTAACTTTAAACGACAACAACGAACCTGCCTCAACCACTTCTGCTGGAAGCTGGTTCCACACAGCTACCACTCTCTGAGTAAAGAAGTTCCCCCTCATGTTACTCCTAAACTTTTGCCCTTTAACTCTCAACTCATGTCCTCTTGTTTGAATCTCCCCCATTCTCAATGGAAAAAGCCTATCCACGTCAACTCTATCTATCCCCCTCATAATTTTAAATACCTCTATCAAGTCCCCCCCTCAACCTTCTACGTTCCAAAGAATAAAGACCCAACTTGTTCAATCTTTCTCTGTAACTTAGGTGATGAAAAACAGGTAACAATCTAGTAAACCTTCTCTGTACTCTCTCTATTTTGTTGACATCTTTCCTATAATTCGGTAACCAAAACTGTACACAATACTCCAAATTTGGCCTCACCAATGCCTTGTACAATTTCAACATTACATCCCAACTCCTATAGTCAACTCTCTGATTTATAAGGACCAGCATACGAACAGCTTTCTTCATCACTCTATCCACGTGAGATTGCACCTTCAGGGAACTATGCACCATTATTCCTAGATCCTTCTGTTCTACTGCATTCTTTCATGCCCTACCATTTACCGTGTATGTCGTATTTTGATTGGTCCTACCAAAATGTAGCCCCTCAAATTTATCAGCATTAAACTCCATCTGCCATCTTTCAGCCCACTCTTCTAACTGGCCTAAATCTCTTTGCAAGCTTTGAAAACCTACTTCATTATCCACAACTCCACCTATCTTAGTATACTTACTGCTTACTTACTCATCCAATTTACCACCCCATGATCCAGATCATTAATGTATATGACAAATAACATTGGACCCAGTACAGATCGCTGAGGCACACCACTAGTCACCGGCCTCCGATCTGACAAACAGTTATCCACCAGCACTCTCTGGCGTCGCCCATCCAGCCACTGCTGAATCCATTTTACTACTTCAATATTAATACCTAACGATTGAACCTTCCTAATTAATCTTCCGTCTGGAATCTTGTCAAAGGCCTCACTAGAGTCCATAAAGACAAAAACCACCGCTTTACTCTCGTCACTTTCCTAGTAACGTCTTCAAAAAATACAATAAGATTTGTCAAGCATTACCTTCCACGCACAAATTCGTGTTGACTGTTCCTTATCAGACCCTGTCCATCCAGATAATTATACATACCATCTCTAAGAATACTTTCCATCAATTTACCCACCACTGACGTCAAACTCACGGGCCGATAATTCAAACAACAGGAACTCTGCAGATGCTGGAAATTCAAGCAACACACATAAAAGTTGCTGGTGAACGCAGCAGGCCAGGCAGCATCTCTAGGAACAGGTGCAGTCGACGTTTCAGGCCGAAACCCTTCGTCAGGATTATTTCTAGATTTACTCTTAGAACCCTTGGATAGGTTGGATGAGTGGACAAATTCATGGCAGATGCAATTTAATGTGGATAAATGTGAAGTTATCCACTTTGGTGGCAAAACTAGGAAAACAGATTATTATCTGAATGGTGGCCGATTAGGAAAAGGGGAGGTGCAACGAGACCTGGGTGTCATTATACACCAGTCATTGAAAGTGGGCATGCAGGTACAGCAGGCGGTGAAAAAGGCGAATGGTATGCTGGCATTTATAGCGAGAGGATTCGAGTACAGGAGCAGGGAGGTACTACTGCAGTTGCACAAGGCCTTGGTGAGACCACACCTGGAATATTGTGTGCAGTTTTGGTCCATTATCTGAGGAAAGACATCCTTGCCATAGAGGGAGTACAAAGAAGGTTCACCAGATTGATTCCTGGGATGGCAGGACTTTCATATGAAGAAAGACTGGATGAACTGGGCTTGTACTCGTTGGAATTTAGAAGATTGAGGGGGGATCTGATTGAAACGTATAAGATCCTAAAGGGTTTGGACAGGCTAGATGCAGGAAGATTGTTCCCGATGTTGGGGAAGTCCAGAACGAGGGGCCACAGTTTGAGGATAGAGGGGAAGCCTTTTAGGACCGAGATTAGGAAAAACTTCTTCACACAGAGAGTGGTGAATCTGTGGAACTCTCTGCCACAGGAAACAGTTGAGGCCAGTTCATTGGCTATATTTAAGAGGGAGTTAGATATGGCCCTTGTGGCTACGGGGGTCAGGGGGTATGGAGGGAAGGCTGGGGTGGGGTTCTGAGTTGGATGATCAGCCATGATCATAATAAATGGCGGTGCAGGCTCGAGGGGCCGAATGGCCTACTCCTGCACCTATTTTCTATGTACGTTTCTATGTAAACAATGGAGCAACATGAGCAATATGCCAATCCTCCGGCACCGTCCCCGTTTGTAATGACATTTTAAATATTTCTGTCAGAACCCCTGCTATTTCCACAGTAACTTCACTCAAGGTCCGAGGGAATATCTTGTTAGGACCCGGAGACCTATCCACTTTTGTATTTCTTAAAAGCGCCAGTACTTCCTCTTCTTTAATCATCATAGTTTCCATAACTTTCCTACTTGTTTCCCTAACCTTACACAATTCAATATCCTTCTCCATAGTGAGTATCGAAGAAAAGAAATTGTTCAAAATCTCACCCATCTCTTTTGGCTCCGCACATAACCGTCCACTTTATTTCTCTAAGGGACCAATTTTATCCCTCACCATCCTTTTGCTGTTAATCTAATTGTAGAAACCCTTTGGATTCAGTTTCACCTTACTTGCCAAAGCAACCTCATATCTTCTTTTTAGCTTTTCTAATTTCTTTCTTAAGATTCTTTTTACATTCTTTATATTCCTCGACCTCCTCATTTACTCCAAGCTGCCTATATTTATTGTAGATCTCTCAGTTTTTCCGAAACAAGTTTCCAATATCCCTCGAAAACCATGGCTCTCTGAAACTTTTAATCTTTCCTTTCAACCTAACAGGAACATAAAGATTCTGTACTCTCAAATTTTCACCTTTAAACGACCTCCATTTCTCTGTTACATCCTTCCCACAAAACAAATTGTTCCAATCACCTCCTACTACAACCTTCTGCATCTCCTCGAAGTTAACGTTTTTCCAATCAAAAATCTCAACTCTGGGTCCAGTCCTATCCTTCTCCATAATTATATTGAAACTAATGACATTGTGGTCACTGGACGCGAAGCGCTCCTCAAAACATACCTTTGTCACCTGACCTATCTCAATCCCTAACAGGAGATCCAACATTGCCCCTTCTCTAGTTGGTACCTCTATATATTGTTGCAAAAACTATCTTGAAGTTCAAGTGCTTGACGATCTGTCAGTGGTAATATTACCAGGCATGTGGATGGATTATAAACTGCATGGAAGCACCATATCAGTAAAAAAATTGATACATGTAAAGGAGCATTAAATATTCTCAGGTGTCTATGTGAGTATTCTCGGTGTGCTATACGAAACTCTTTGATTAATTAGATGTTTTCTTGATTATGGCTGTCTGGCTTATGAATCAGCTTGATCTTCAACATTTAAAATGTTTGGATGTGAAGCAAAATGTAGAATTTATGATTGTGTTGTGGTGAAACAAGGTAGTTCCCTTTTTCGACTTTACTGGTTGAAATGGGACAAATATCCTTACCAATGCGGAGGTTGCAGTTGGTGTTAACATGTTGGATTAATTTGAGGGGCCAAAGAAATATCATCCTGTTAGAAGATTGTTGGGAACATCGCATCAATAATGTTTTTAGGTTTATATGGCTGGGATCTTATATTGTATTGAAGATGGGATTGTTGGATTAACCCGTGTCCCCACTGTCACATTCTCTGAAACCTCATATTGTTCTGCCTATGACTAGTTGATTTTAGGTTTCACATTTTAATGAGGTCTAAGGATTCTGTTATGCCTGAGAGTTTGTTGGTTCATTAGAATATTAAGTAATTTATCATGATATGTTCACCATTTGTTGAAGAAGAATCAAAAGACATTTTAACTGGGAATGTCTGTGTGATTATTTCGTGCCTCAGTTGTCCGTGTAAGTTGTAATTTGTTCAGATTGCTTTTCGGTTTCGATGAGTCTTAAAGCAGCTTGTTCCAGCAATCGATCAGATTTACTGTTGGAAGCTCTGCAAACATTGTTTCATATTCGAAGTTTATACGCATTCTTCTGTTGGGTACCTGCGCACAGAGCTGTTAAGGGGAATGAGCGGGTTGTGAAAAAGCTGTTAAAATGTTCACTATGGATAAAGGTCACCCAGTTAACAGATCAGAAGCTAAGGGGGCTTTAGAGTTAACAATTCGGCTTCTATGGCAAGATTGGTGGGATAATGGGCAGAAGGGCAGATTCCTTTACAGGACACATAAAAACATTGTGGCTAAGGGAGAAGGAGATTAAACAAGAAGGGAAGGAATTATATTGGCACGACTTAAAATTGGTAATACTCTGCTTAATTATTCATTATATCGTGTTGGAAGACATCATTCTGGGTCCGATAGGTTTTGTCATTGTGAAACAGTTGAACACACACTATTTCAAGGTGAACCATATCAGGTGGAAAGAAATTAACTGCAGACTTCATTACAATCTTTGGGGATCGACAGCTTTCAGTTAAACACTTCTTTCAGTTGCGGAAGTGAGTTTATTTGAATTCACAGTGTTGTGTTCCATTACGTACAATCTACAGTGTTTGGTGTGAAGTTAGTTTGTATTAGAAATTAGTTAGTTTTTATTTGACGGTTTTACTTTCCAATTCTCCACACCACACTCCAGTCCAGTTGATGGCGGGAGTGCGCCTTTAATTGGCGTGTAAACGCCGTTCATCCGATCCCCGCTCGATCACTTCACATTAGCAAGTCGTTTCAGAGGAAGACAGAGACTGGTGTGATTGACATTGGATTAGCAAATCAGCATCAGAATAGAGCCCAGCCCCACCTACAGGCCACCCTCCCCACCACTACCCCCATCCCCACGTTCTGGAAACGTCGGAATGTGTGGTCGGTGTGATGGAATTGTAATTGATGGAAATATCTAAAGACGAATGTGTGTGCGACATTCAAGAGTAGTTCTTTGACTGACATCCGGCAGGGCCAATGAGGTACCGAGTCTCCAGTACGGTGCTTTGCCCCTCCACTCACACATTATCCTAATATCCGGGAGCTGCCGGTCGATGGGACAATCTGCCCGGGAATAACACCAGGGAGCTCAGGCAATGAATGTGAGCAGCTGGATCCCGGACTGGAGACACTGGGGGCCGCCTCTGGCTTGTGCTCAGGTCGCGGTTTTACTAATGAACTGAAACACCGAGGTGACCGGATATTTCACCGCGCTCATCACCTGCTCACTGAATTTCGACTGAGTCACCGCGTAAATAAATGTGTTCGAGCAGCAGCTGAAATCCCTCAAGGAATATCCGAAGTAGCGAAAGATCCATTCAGAGTCATTGATTTCGAATCCTCTTCCTGAGACCTGATAATATATAACATTCACAATGTGTATCATCCACAGGAGAATGAAGCTGCCGGAGAGGGTGAAGAGTAAAACCACAGACCTCCTCCTGCTCTCCATCTCCGGGTCACTGCGGTTCTCCCCCTTGCTCTGACCCTTCAGCCCCTTACGGACCCGACTGGCCACTAAAATGTGCCTGACTGTCAGAGCGTTGAGCAGCAGGATCCCAGCGAAATGGAGGAATGGAGTTAAAACCGTATCGAGCCAATCATAACCCACCCACTGTGGGAAGGATCAGTGAAATAATTGTCCATTAGTTTACAGAACCACGGTGCATTGGCGATGATCATCCGGGGTTCCCATGTGAAGGACCGGGGAACGTTTTTCAGACAGAACAGTACGCCGGTTGTTGTTAGAACCACAGCCGCAGTTTTCTCGGTGCAATATTTTGTTTTCAGCTTCTGGCAGCAAATGGCGACAAACCGATCAAAGGTGAAAGTGACGGTGAACCAGACAGAACAGTCTGAGGCTGTGAACTTCAGGAGATCGATAACACTGCCCACCGGGATGATGCTCAGAAAACTCCTCGGGAAGTATCACAAGATCACAAGACAAAGGAGCAGAAGTAGGCCACTCGGCCCATCGAGTCTGCTCCGCTGCTCCCCCGTGAGCTAAACTATTCACCCATCTATTTCCAATTTCCGGCTTTTTCCCCATATCCCTTGATACCCTGACTAATTAGATACCTGTCAATCTCCTCCTTAAACACCTTCAATGATCGGGCCTCCACAGCTGTATATGGCAACGAATTCCACAAATCCACGACCCTCTCACTAAGAAAAAATTCTCCTCATCTCCGTTTTAACTGGGTACCCTCTAATTCTAAGACTGTGGCCTCTTGTCCTGGACTCACCCACCAATGTAAACAACCTTTCCACATCTACCCTGTCCTACCCTTTCAACATTCGAAACGTTTCTATGAGATCCCCTCTCATTCTTCTGTACTCTAATGAATACAATCCAAGAGCCGACAAACGCTCCTCATGCGTTAGCTCCTGCATTCCAGGAATCTTCCTCGTAAATCTTCTCTGGGTAATACACATTGATTTGAGACAAAATTACCCCTGCGACAATGGTCAGTAGATCGGCCGCCGCCATGGCCACCAGGTAGCGAGTGGTGCAGGTAGAGAGACCGCACTTTCCCCGGGACAGGATCACAATCGCCACTAAATTCACAGAAGAGAGAGGGAGAGGGAGAGGGAGAGTTAGAGAGATAGTGAGTGAGAGAGAGAGAGAGGCAGGAGAAAGAGGGCATCACTGGACATATTCTCCGGAATATACAAAGGGTCCGGTTTCAACTAAAGATCAGGAGTGCTGGAGGCAGTGACATCAGACAGGAGGCACACTGTCTCTGACCTGCCTTCTGCAGTGTGGAGATAAGACAATGTGTGGAGAATCGTCAGCGATAAAAAGCGATCTGCATGAACAACAACAATGGGTGCTGATCCTGATTCCAGTCGCTGATGGGGTTTCACTGATTCAACCGTGACTGACTGGGACACTGGAACCTCAGTGTCATATGGGGCCGAGAAGATATACAGAGGAGAGTAGCACACACAAAGTACTGGAGGAACACAGCAGGTCCGGCAGCACTCATAGAATTGAACAAGCTCTCATTTCGTGCCGGGACCCGTCTTCAGAAGAACCGGTGCCCCGATTTACGACGACTCAGAGAGAAAGCATGAAAAACTTAGCAACCTGAGGCTGAGGGGTTCCGTCAGTGAATTAATTCCACAGCTGAGTTCAATTCTTTAACACACGGCAGTAGATACTGGTTCAAATGATCAGACCCAATTATTGACCAACAGGTGGTGGGATCCGGCCGTGACAGACTCTACAGGGAGACGTGAAACACAGGCACAGGGGCTCTTTCAGAAACAGTAAACTTTACCATGCAAACTCATCCCAGTCAAACCTTCCCGGAGATCTGCCTGTCCCCGGCACCGGGACAAATCTGGAGAAAGTGTGATTAAAGGCAAGAACAACGTTCCAGTCAATCCCACAAGTGAGAGGAGAGACAGGGATTTAGTTCAGCTTGTCATTAAATATGAAAATTGGGAATGTTGAATTAACACGATCAATATCTCTAACAAATATCTCTGCAGTGATCATCAAGTTGGAAGCTTGTAAAATGAACATAAGCAGGTTCAAACCGGTTAACGCACAGAAATACGGAACATTAATTACTCTGCTCTGGTCTTCTGCTTGCTCTGGATCACTTTATTGCTAACTGCCGACGAGACATCAACCGTCTCGACTTCACCACATGTTGTTCGCATTCCAACCTCACTCCTTCCGAACGCTCTGCTCTCCACTCTCTCCGCACTAATCCTATCCTTACTATAAAACCCACCGATAAGGTGGGTGCTGTTGTAGTCTGGCGTACTGACCTCTACCTTGCCGAGGCACAGCGACAACTCGCGGATACCTCCTCTTATTTACCCCTCGATTATGACCCCAGTAAGGAACACCAGGCCATTTCCCACACCATCACCGACTTTATTAGCTCAGAAGATCTCCCAGCCACTGCCACCAACCGCATAGTTCCCACACCTCACACTTCCCGTTTCTACCTCCTACCCAAGATCCACAAACCTGCCTGTCCAGGTCGACCGATTGTCTCAGCTTGCTCCTGCCCCACCGAACTCATTTCTGCATACCTCGGCACTGTTTTATCCCCTCCCTTGTTCAATCCCTTCCCACCTATATTCGTGAAACTTCTCACGCTCTGAATGTTTTCAATGAATTTAAGTTCCCTGGCTCCCACCGCTTTATTTTCACCATGTATGTCCAGTCCCTCTATACTCACATCCCCCTCCAGGAAGGTCTCAAAGCTCTACGCTTCTTTTTGGATTCCAGACCTAATCAGTTCCCCTCTACCACCACTCTCCTCCGTCTAGCGGAATTAGTCCTTACTCTTAACAATTTCTCCTTTGGCTCGTCCCACTTCCTCCAAACTAAAGGTGTGGCCATGGGCAGCCGTGTGGGTCCCAGCTGTGCCTGCCTTTTTGTTGGCTTTGTGGAACAATCTATGTTCCGTGCCTATTCTGGTATCTGTCCCCCACTTTTCCTTCGCTACATCGACGACTTCATTTGCACTGCTTCCTGCACGCATGCTGAGATCTTTGACTTCATTAACTTTGCCTCCAACTTTCACCCTGCCCTCAAGTTTACCTGGTCCATTTCCGACACCTCCGTCCTCTTTCATGATCTTACTCTGTCTATCTCTGGAGACAGCTTATCTACTGACGTCTACTTTCAGGCTACGCACTCTCACAGCTACATGGACTATTCCTCTTCCCACCCGGTCTCTTGCAAAAATGCCATCCCCTTCTCGCAATTCTTCCATCTATGCTGCATCTGCTCTCAGGATGATGTTTTTCATTCCAGGAGGAAGGAGATGTCCTTCATTTTTTTAAAGAAAGGGGCTTCCATTCCTCCACCATCAACTCTGATCTCAAACGCATCTCTCCCATTTCACGCACATCTGCACCCACCCCATCTTCCCGCCACCCCATTAGGAATAGGGCTCCCCTTCTCCTCACCTAACACACCACTAGCTTCCGGGTCAAACATACAATTCTCCGTAATTTCCACCACCTGCAACGGTATCCCACTACTAAGCAAAACTTCCTCTCCACCCCCCCCCACCACTTCTGCTTTCCGCAGGGATCGCTCCCTACGCGAATCCCTTGTCCATTCGTCCCCCTTATACCTTCCCACCGATCTCCTTCCGGGCACTTATCCTTGTAAGCTGAACAAGTGCTACACATGCCCTTACACTCCCTGCCTCACCACCATTCAGGGCCCCAGACAGTCCTTCCAGGTGAGGCGACACTTCACCTGTGAGTCGGCAGGGGTGATTTACTGCGTCCTGTGCTCCCGATGCGGCCTTCTATATATTGGCTAGACCCGACGCTAGCTGGGAGACAGTTTCGCAGAACACCTACGCTCTGTCCGCCAGAAAAAGAGCAGGATCTCTCTGTGGCCACGCTTTTTAATTCCACGTCCCATTCCCATCCTGATGCGTCTATCCACGGCCTCCTCTACTGTCAAGATGAAGCCACACTCAGGTTGGAGGAACAACAACTTATTTTCCGTCTGGGTAGCCTCCAACCTGATGGCATGAACATTGACTTCTCTAACTTCCGTTAATGCCCCACCTCTCTTTTATACCCCATCCCTTATTTATTTAGTTGTTTATTGACTTATTTATTATTGTATGTCTTTATTTCCTTTTTGTCCTTTTTTTTCTCTTTCTCTCTCTTTCTCCCTCTGTCCCTCTCACTATAACTCCTTGCCCATTCTCTGGGCTCCCCTCCCCCTTTCATTCTCCTTGGGCCTCCCGCCCCATGCTCCTCTCCCTTCTCCAGCCTCGTATCCCTTTTGCCAATCAACTTTCCAGCTCTTGGCTTCATCCCTCCCCGTCCTGTCTTCTCCTGTCATTACGGATCTCCCCCTCCCTCTCCCACTTTCATATCTCTTACTAGCTCTTCTTTCAGTTAGTCCTGACGAAGGGTCTCGGCCTGAAACGTCGACTGTACCGCTTCCGATAGATGCTGCCTGGCCTGCTGCGTTCACCAGCGTTTTTAGTGTGAGCTGCTTGATTATAGCTGCGTGGTTTACGGATCAGCTTCATTTTCAACATTAAAATGTTCGGATATGATACAAGCATAACCTTTCAGATTCTGTTGTGATGCAGTGAGGTCGTCCCGTGTTTCGACTTTACCTGTTGAAATGGGAGAACTACCCTTACAATTACGGAGATTGTTGTTGATTTTAACACAGGGTCTCCAACCGGTTTTGCACAGCGGACCGGTTTAATATTGACAATATTCTTGCGGACCGGCCGACGGGGAGTGTGGGGGGGTGGGGGTGGTGTTTAAGTCGGGTTGCCAACTTTCGCACTCCCAAATAAGGGACAAAAGCAGCAGTCAAATACGGGACACTTGTGTTTACTCCAACAAAGACTACCACGTCCATAAAGCCTTGCGCGTGCACCTGTGTGCGCATGCATGACGTGCGCATACATGACGTGCGTATTTGTGTCCGTGCCCATATTTTTTTCTGCAAATCGGTTTTGGCTTCATCTTCCCGATTTTATTAAGTGAAACTATACTGTACATACATTATTTCTACTTTATATAGGCTGTTTATTTATCATATCATTCCTCCTTTTACAATATGTTAGTGTTATTTTAGGTTTTGTGTGTTATTTGGTATGTTTTAGTCGGTGATTTTTTGGGTCTGAGAACGCTGAAAAAAATTTCCCATATAAATTAATGGTAATTGCTTCTTCGCTTTGCGCCATTTTGGCTTTAAGAAGGTTTCATAGGAACGCTCTACCTTAGCGGGGGAAATACGGGACAAGGGCGGTCCCGTATGGGACAAACCAATTTGGCACAAAATACGAGATATCCCGGCTAATACGGGACAGTTGGCCACCCTACTGTTCAAGTTCAACAGTGCGTGACAGGGAATGAGGAAAGGTGCAGTTGACTCATATCGTTTCATATCGCCAAATCATATCGTTTCATCGCGGCCAGGTAGCACATGCTTTGCGGCCCGGTGGTTGGGGACCACCGTGTTAACATACTGGATTAACTTGAGGGGGCAAAGTAATGATTTTGTTGAAGTTTTGTTACAGGACTGTTGGTAACATCACACGAACGGTGTTTTCAGGTTTAGGTGGCAGGGATCTTATCAGGCTGAGAAGATGAGATTGTTGGATTATGCAATGTGCCCCACTGTCATCTTCTATGAAACCCCACCTGGTTCTGCCTCTGACTACTTGATTTTAGGTCACACAGTTTAGTAAAGTCTAAGGATTATTTTATGCCTGAGAGTCTGTCGGTTCATCAGTATATTAAGGAATATTATTATGATATGTTAAACACTGTTGCAGAAGAATCGAAAGATAATTTAACTGGGAACGTTTGAGTAGTTGTGTTTGAGGCTGAACTACAGGTAACGATAAAATAACAAATTAACAACCATTTATCAATATATACAGTAGTATTTGTTGCCATTAAGTTAGTCTTATGGTTTTCATGTTCACAGTATTGGATTATATGTCCCCGTCTTGTGGGTCCCTGTATACGGAGGTGCTGACGGGAATGAACAGATTGAAACTTTAGTTACAAATGCTGTTAAAAGTTCAGCTGTGGATAAAGACCTTCCACTCAGCAAATCAGAAGCTAAGAGCTTTGTTGGGTTAACAATTCTGCATTTCTGTCAAGACTGGTGGGATATGGGCACAAGGGGAGAGACCTTTACAGAATACACAAAACTGTTGAGCAGAAGGGAGAAAGGAGGTAAGAACAAGCGGGGAAGGAATAAGATCGACACGACGTAGAATTGGTCATACTGTCCTTAATTATTTCTTACGTTGTGTTGGAAAACCTCATTCTGTGTCGTGTAGCTTTTGTCATTGTGAAACAACTCAACACATACTGCTTCAAGGTGACGCATAGCAAGCTGAAAGAAATCAAATCATAACCATCTTTGGGGGTTGAGAGATTTAATTTAAAAACTTTATTTAATTTACATGAGTGACTGTAATTCAATTCACAGCACTGTGTTTCACGACCTAAACTCTATCGTTTTTGCTGGAGTAAAGTACTTTGCGTGGTTATTGACGAAAGTTGAAATTAATAACTCATCTCCGTCTACCCCAGGTCACGAACTTATCAATCACCCCTGCTGTGGACCACTTCTGGAGGTCCAAGATGCCGACTTCTACAAAGAAAGGATCCGTATGCTCCGCGACCGCTGGAATAAGTGTGTAACTGTAGGAGGGGACTATGTTGAAAAAAAATAAATGTGCTCTATTTTCTAAAATTGAGTCCTTCTACTTTAGGCCACGAACTTAGCAATCACACCATCGTATTTCACAGTTCTCTACACCACACACCAGACCAGTTAGTAGCTCGAGTGTCAACCGCTGTTTATCTGCTGTTTATTTCATCACGCTAGACTATCTTTCAGGGGGAAGGCGGAGACTGGTGTGATTGACATTGGATTAGAAAACCAGCCTCATAGTTGACCTCCGTCGATTTCTGGGAATGTTGGTCTGTGAGGTTGGCAGGCGGGAATGGGAATAGATGGGCATAGCTACAGACCAATGGGTGTGCAGCATTCCGGAGTGGTTCTTTGACTGACATCTGGCACAACCAATGACATACTGTACCTCCAGGACGGTGCTTTGCCCCGCCATCCCCTCCCCCAACACACACACTATGTTAATGTCCGGAGCTGCCGGTCGATGGGATAATTGTCCAGGAATAACACCTGGAAATCAGGGGATGAACGTGAAGAGCTGGAGCTTGGACAGGAGACAGAGCGGTCGCCTTTGGCTTGTACTCAGCAGGCTGCTTTATTAATGAACTGAAACACAGAGGTGACCGGGTATTTCACCACGCTGATCACCTGCTCCCTGAATTTTGACTGAGTCAGCACATAAATAAATGTGTTCGTGCAACAGCTGAAATTCCTCAGCAAAAAAGCGACGTAATGAAAGATCCGTTCAGAATCATTGAAATCGTATCCTTTTCCTGAGACCTGATAATATATCACATTTACAACGAATGTCATCCAAAGCAGGATGAAGCTGCCGGAGAGGGTGAAGAGTAAAACCACAGACCTCCTCCTGCTCTCCATCTCCGGGTCACTGCGGTTCTCCCCCTTGCTCTGACCCTTCAGCCCCTTACGGACCCGACTGGCCACTAAAATGTGCCTGACTGTCAGAGCGTTCAGCAGCAGGATCCCAGCGAAAGGGAGGAACGGAGTTAAAACTGCAAAGAGCCAGTCGTAAACCACCCACGTGGAGTCAGTGAAATAATTGTCTATGACGTTACAGAACCACGGCACATTGTCGATGATCGTCCAGGGTTCCAGTGTGAAATACTGGGGAACGTTTTTCAGACAGAACAGTACGCCAGTTGTTGTCAGAACCACAGCCGCAGTTTTCCCACTGCAATATATTGTTTTCAGCTTCTGGCAGCAAATGGCGACAAACCGATCAAAGGTGAAAGTGACGGTGAACCAGACAGAACAGTCTGTGGCTGTGAACGTCAGTACTTCGATAACTCTGCACACAGGAGTGATGTCCAGAAAATTCCACGGGAAGTAATACTCATTGATTCGATACAAAATGACTTCGGTGACAATGGTGAGTAGATCCGCCGCTGCCATGGCCACCAGGTAGCGAGTGGTGCAGGTAGAGAGGCCGCACTTTCTCCGGGACAGGATCACAATCGCCATTAAATTCACTGTAGAGCGGGAGAAGGAGTGAAGGAAGGAGAGAAAGGGGGGGGGGGAGAGAGAGAAAGAGAGAGAGAAAGAGAGAGAGAGAGAGAGACAGTAAGGAAGGAAGGAAGGAAAGAAGGAAGGGGAAAAAAAGAAAAAAAAACACTGTGTATTACTAAATATTATCTCCGGGAATCCAACACTGGATCGGCTTTCCGCTGAAGATCGGGAGTGCTCGAGTCTGTGAACGGCTGCTAATGTAATACCAGACACGGACCACACTGTCTCTGACCTGCTTTCTTCAGTGTGGAGATTAGATTAGACGAGATTAGATTGAATTATCATTGTGCCGAGTACAGATACAAAGCCAATGAAATGCAGTTAATCAGAAAATATATGGGAAATCGTCGGCGATAAAAACGAGCTGCATGAACGACTATCGATGCTGATCCCGATTCCAGTCGCTGATGGGGCCGGTTTCACTGATTTAACCGTGACTGACCAGGTCTCTGGAAAGTCAGCATCTGATGGGACCGAGGACGGATACAGAACGGAGCAACACATTGAAAATACTGGAGTAGCTCAGCAGGTCAGGCAGCATCCATGACATTGAACCAACTCTCATTTCGGGACAAGACCCTTCTTCAGGACGAAGCGCTGCCCCAATTCATGACGGGTCTCAGAGGGAAAGCAGGAACAACTTAGTAACCGGAGACTGAGTGGCTCCGTTAATGATTAATTCCATAACGCAGTTCAATTCGATACCACTCGTCAGCAGATCCTTGGAGACTGCTTCAGACGACCAGACCTAATTACTGACCAAGAGGCAATGGTATCCGACTGCGACTCCACAGGGAGACATGAAAAAACAGGACCAGGTATTCACTCTGATCAAAACACAGAAACAGTGAATCTCAAAATGTAAACGCTCCCAGGCAAATCTTCCCGGAGAGCTGTCTTTGCCCAGCACAGGGCAAAATCTCGAAAAAGTCCCATTAAATCCCTCCCAATCATCCCTCCCCGGAGAGCTGTCTGTGCCCAGATCCGGAGCAAATGCGAACAAGGTGTCGTTAAAGGCAATGACAACGTTCGAGTCGATCCTATGAGTTTGACAAGAGTCTGACGTGTTGTTCCGCTTGTCAATTTAGATGAAAAATCAGAATGTTAAGTTGACCGGATAGATAACTCTGACGGATATTCGCACAATATTCATCAGGTTGGAAGCCTGACAAATGATGATCAATAGGTTCACAACAGTTAACACACAGAAATGCCTCACATGAATTGCTCTGCTCACTCACCAGGAACTCCAATGACGGCAATACAAACGTACAGTATTTTCTCCACACTCTTGTACTTATCCAACATTGTAGATATTCTCTCTATCCAGTGATATGTTCCCCTGTGTGACAGGTGATCTCTCGGAATTAAATCTTAAGGCTGCATGCCTGGGGTTTTTAATAACATTTATCGACTCCACAGGGACAGATTTCAACAGATTTAAAAATAAAGGTATTTAAAATATTTACTAAACCGATTACATCAGACAGGTGCAATTCCCGCGGTGGCAGATTCTGATTAAATTAATGAATTAATATTTAGGACATTTGTCTTAGTTAGTTTGCCCCAACGAAGGTGACTGAACCTTCCGATGTGCCATCTCAATTAAATGTACTTCCAATGTAAATTATGTCATTGTAGCGTCTGAAACAGTATTGAATCACCGACTGTTGCCATTCTCCTCAAGACTATAAGCTCCGGATGTAGTTTGATTTTTGTGGGGACTCTATCAAGAGTGTCCTCATAAACTATCAGTTTGTGATGATGAATAAACACTTCTATACTCATTAAATCCTCCAATTTCTACGGTGACTCAGTCACGGTCAGAACATTTGTGAGCTGGTCCAGGACACACTCATAACTCTACCACATGTCAATCAAACTCAACAGCCACGTGGGGCTTATACACAGAAACACAGCACCCCTTCTGCCTGCTAACCTGTCTTTCTGATACACTGTATATCCTTGGGCATTCAGCTGCCAATGGCAGCCATCATTTAACCAAGTTTCAGAGATATCCACAACGTCATTCTTGCCAATCTGCAGCTGAATTTCAAGATAATCCATTTTATTTCTTATGCTGCGTGCATTCAAATATAACACTTTCAGTCCAGTATTGAATGAAATTCAGCGAGTAAACAATGGGGACAAACTGTATAACTGCTCAGACTGCGGGAAGGAATTCACTCAGTCATCTCAACTGAATGAACATCAGCGAGTTCACACTGGGTAGAAGCCGTTCACCTGTTCCAACTGGGAATGAATTCACACTTTCATCTCGCCTGTCTACACACCAGACTGTTTTCAGCAGTGAGAGGATGTTGACCTGCTCAGACTGTGGGAAGGCATTCACACACTCATCCACACTGCAGAGACAGTGGCGGGTTCACACTGTGGTGAGGGTGGTCACCTGCTCTGAAGTGGGATGGGTTTCAATCAGTCATTCATCCTTGTGTCACCCTGCCGGGCTTTGACCCATCGTTAATCGGAGAGATCAGAAGTTTGAGAGGACGGAATTCACTCAAGTTCGCCAATTGAGCATTAAAGGCAGTGGTTTCAGGGCAGGTTATTTTTGAGCTTTCACCAGGGGCCAGTCAACAGTCAGGATTGATTATCAAGAAGATGCCAACGTTAGGCAGCAGCAAATGGAGTGGCCGATGCTGGACTGGGCAGAGTTGGAGTGGAGACTTTGAGGCTTTACCTCTTTGAGGGTTCAGTCAGGACAGCCTTCGCACAGAGAAGGCAACATTATACTGGAGGTGGAAGTTTTTTTGCCCCCTTCCTCACATTTGCTCAGTTAGAACAGTCAAGGTGCCAGGCAGGATAGTGGAAAGCTCCTCTTGCTGGATGTGGGAAGGCAGGAGACCCTCCTGTGTCCCTGATAACTACACCTGTGAGAAGGGCATCCAGCTTCAGCTCCGAATAATCCACATTAACGAGTGGGATCTGGAAGTGGATGAACTCCAGGTCATTCGGGAGGCTGGAGGGGTGACAGGTCGGACATATAGAGAGGTAGTTGTAACCAGGCTGTACGCCACAGGAAACTGAGTGACAGTCGCAAAGAGGAAAGTGGGGCGGGGGGAACAACAAGTGCAGTGTACCCCTGTGTCCATCCCCCTGAACAACACATATATCACTTTGGTCACAGTTACAGTTGGTGGGATAACCTGGCAAAGGAAGGTCACAGCAGGAGGGTCTCTGGCACTTAGTCTGGCTCTGAGACTGAGAAGGGGAGGGTGGAGAAGAGGCGAGCTGTGGTCATTGGTGAATCATTAGCTAAGGGACCTTACTGGATGTTCTGTGGGTGAGAATGGGATTCCAGGATGGTATGTAGCTTCCTGTGTGCTCCAGGTCTGGGTTATCTCCGGCCGAGCACTCAGCTGTGCTCAGGAGGGTGAACAGTGAAGGTCGTGATCCATGTGGGTACCAATGATATGGGCTGGTAGAGTAACGAGGTTCTGCAGGGAGTGAGGTGCTAAGTTAAGGGGCAGCTCATCCAGGGCTGTGACCAAAGGTCTGTTATCTGTGCCACATGCCAAGAATAGGAAGATTATACAGTTTAACATGTGTCTAAGGATTTGGTGCAGGAGGGAGGGCATAATGTTATTGGATCATTTGAGCCCGCAAGGATTACTGTATGTACAGGAGTTTGAGTGCGTTGGGGGAGAGGGGACATCGTTGCTGGAGGGTGAAGTGGGCAGACAGGTCTCTCTCTCTCTCTCACACACACACACACACAAACAAACATATGCAGTGGAGTGTGAGGGAGGGGAGTGAGAAGGGATAAGGGGAATGAGGAAGATGGTGTTAGGGCTCATTCACAAAGTCTCAGACTCTCCCAACCGTCCCCCTCTGGAATTGGACGCATTCTCTACCCCAGGCTGGGGGTGGGCATTGATTTGCCTTGCCAACAAGAAAATGAATTGTTTGATAGCATCTGGTTAACACATTTTGATAATAAATTTATGTTGAACTTGAACTTCTAAATGTTTTGTTTGTAAAACATGTACTGATGAGAAATGGTCTCAGTGAAGGTCCGAATTGGTACATTATTGGTACAGTGTCTGTGGGTGGAGGTTAGGAACACGAAAGGGTCAATAACTTTACTGGGTACTTTTTATAAGCTGCCCAATAGTAACAGGGATATCGAGGGTCAGATAGGGAAACAGATCCTGGCAAGGTGTAATAATAACAGAGTTGTCATGATGGGAGATTTTAATTTCCCAAATATCTATTGGCATCTCCCTGGAGCAAGGGGTTTAGATGGGGTGTTAGGTCAGCGCAGGAAGGTTTCTTGACACAATTTGTAGATAAGCCTACAAGAGGAGAGGCTGTACCTGATCTGCTATTGGGAAAAGGACCTGGTCAGGTGTCAGATCTCAGTGGGAGAGCATTTTGGAGATAGTGATTTTAGATTTCGATTTTGATTATGGGGACACGCAGTCCTCTTTTATGGTCATTTTGTAATGCATGCATTAAGAAATGATACAATGTTTTTCCAAAATAATATCACAGAAACACATGACAAACCGACTGAAAAACTGACAAAAATCATATAATTATAACGTATGGTTACAACAGTGCAAAACAATATCGTAATTTGATAAGAACAGACCATGGGCACTGTAAAAAATCTCAAAGTCTCTCGGAAGTCCCATCATCTCACGCAGACGCTGAACCTCCAGCACCGCAAACTTGCCGATGCAGCATCCCGGAAGCATCCGACCATAGTCCAACTCCGAGTCCATCCGAAAACCCCGAGCCTCCGACCGGCTCTCCGACACCGAGCAGCGACCACCATCTCTGCCGAGCACTTCGACCCCGTCCCCGGCAACAGGCAATAGGGAAAGCTGAGGAGTTGGGGTCTTCCACTCCGGAGATTCTCGATCGCACAGTAGTAGCGGCAGCAAAGCGAGCATTTCAGAAGTTTCTCCAGGTGTTCCTCCATGCTTCTTCACGTCTGTCTCCATCAAATCAGGATTGTGAACGGCCCCCTAGTTAACACTGATGATAATTCTATCTCCTTTACAGTAGCATTGGAGAGAGATAGGAACAGAGAAGTTAGAGAAGCGTTTAATTGGAGTGAGGAGAATTATGAGGCTATTAGGCAGGAAATTGGAAGCTTAAATTGGAAACTGATGTTCTTAGGGAAAAGTACGGAAGAAATATGGCAAATGTTCAGGGGATATTTGTGTGGAATTCTGCATAGGAACGTTCCAATGAGACAAGAAGTTATGATAGGGTACAGGAACCGTGGTGTACAAAGGCTGTAATTAATCTAGCCAAGAAGAAAGAAAAAAGCTTACAAAAGGTTCAGAGAGCTAGGTAATGTTGGAGATCTAGAAGATTATAAGGTTAATAAGAAGGAGTTTAAGAAGGAAATTAGGAGAGCCAGAAGGGTCCATGAGAAGGCCTTGGCGGGCAGGATTAAGGAAAACCCCAAGGTACCGCAAGTATGTGAAGAGCAAGAGGATAAGATGTGAAAGATTAGGACCTATCAAGTGTGACAGTGGGAAAGTGTGTATGGAACCGGAGGAAATAGCAGAGGTACTTAATGAATATTTTACTTCAGTGTTCACTATGGAAAAGGATCTTGGTGATTGTAGTGATGACTTTCAGCAGACTGAAAAGCTTGAGCATGTAGATATTAAGAAAGAGTATGTGCAGGGACTTTTGGAAAGCATCAAGTTGGATAAGTCGCCGGGACCGGATGAGATGTACTCCAGGCTGCCGTGGGAGGCGAGGGAGGAAATTGTTGAGCCTGTGGCGATGATCTTTGCATCATCAATGGGGACGGGAGAGGTTCAGGAGGATTGGAGGGTTGCGGATGTTGTTCCTTTATTCAAGAAAGGGAGTAGAGATAGCCCAGGAAATTATAAACCAGTGAGTCTTACCTCAGTGGTTGGTAAGATGATGGAGAAGATCCTGAGAGGCAGGATTTATGAACATTTGGAGAGGTATAATATTATTAGGAATAGTCAGCATGGTTTTGTCAAGGGCAGGTCGTGCCTTACGAGTCTGATTGATTTTTTTTTGAGGATGTGACTAAACACATTGATGAAGGAAGATCAGTAGATGTAGTGTATATGGATTTCAGCAAGGCATTTGATGAGGTACCCCATTCAAGGCTTATTGAGAAAGTAAGGAGACAATGGATCCAAGGGGACATTGCTTTGTGGATCCAGAACTGGCTTGCCCACAGAAGGCAAAAAGTGGCTGTAGACGGGTCATAATCTGCATGGAGGTCGTTCACGAGTGGTGTGCCTCAGGGATCTGTTCTGGGACCCTTACGCTTGGTGATTTTTATAAATGACCTAATGAGGAAGTGAAGAGATGGGTTAGAAAGTTTGTTGATGACACAAAGGTCGGAGGTGTTGTGGTTAGTGTGGAGGGCTGTCAGAGGTTACAGTGGGACATTGATAGGATGCAAAACTGGGCTGAGAAGTGGCAGATGGAGTTCAACCCAGATAAGTGTAAAGTGGTTCATTTTGGTAGGTCAAATATGATGGCAGAATATAGTATTAATGGTAAGACTCTTGGCAGTGTGGAGGATGAGAGGGATCTCGGTGTCAGAGTCCATAGGACGCTCAAAACAGCTGCGCAGGTTGACTCTCTGGTTAAGAAGGCGTACGGTTAAGATGGCCTTCATCAATCGTGGAATTGAATTTAGGAGCCAAGGGGTAATGTTGCAGCTATATAGGACCCTGGTCAGACCCCACTTGGAGCAGTGTGCTCAATTCTGGTCGCCTCACTACTGGAAGGATGTGGAAGCCATAGAAAGGGTGCAGAGAAGATTTACAAAGATGTTGCCTGGATTGGAGAGCATACCTAATGAGAATAGGTTGAGTGAACTCGGCCTTTTCTCCTTGGAGCGACGGAAGATGAGAGGTGACCTGATAGAGGTATATAAGATGATTAGAGACGACACAGGTTTAAGGTGCTGTGGAGTAGGTACAGAAGAGATGTCAGCGGTAAGTTTTTTTACTGAGAGAGTGGTGAGTGCCTGGAATGGGCTGCCGGCAACGGTGGTAGAGGTGGATACGATAGGGTCTTTTAAGAGTCTCTTTTAAGAGACTTTTGGATAGGTACATGGAGCTTAGAGCTTAGAAAAATAGAGGGCTGTAGGTAAGCCTCGTAATTTCTAATGTAGGGACATTTTCGGCACAACTTTGTGGGCGAAGGGCCTGTATTATGCTGTAGGGTTTCTATGTTTCTATTATTATAGTTCTATATTTTATTTTTCGCAAAGTCTGCAAACTTCCAAGTGAGTTTTTAAATGATACTTCCGTCACTGTTTCCGCGGATCAAATGCGCATGCGTAGAGGTCTGAGCTAATCCCGGATATCGCACATGCGCTCAGTAGACGAGAGGCTGAGGAGGATTGGCCGCAGGTAGGAGGAGGCTCCGGGTGGGAAATTAATCACCGGTGTTCGAACCGCGACTGAAGTACAATTACTTTGAGCTCCGGCCACACTGGTTCTACACCCCGCGGCAGCCCCGATGCTTTTCCTCTTTCTCAGCCCCACAATCTGTACCCGGGCCCTAGGAACCTTTCGTCTGATGAGCGCTGTAGCCGCAGCCAGCCCTGCGGCGCATGCGCATCGCTGGATCATTGCACAGCGAGTAGACAGGTTTCTGGTTCATCCGGCATTCTGGGTAAAGAGGCAGCCATGGGTGAAATTGCCAGCCTTGTCCCCGTACAGGCTGAGGAAATGGTGTGGGTGGATGTATCTCCCAACTACTGCCGAGCTCCAGCTGTTTAAATCCGAGGATTAAGAACTCGGAACAGAAATATAGTTCAAGTTAATCTCGGATGAATAGTCTACCTTCCAGTCAGTAAAAATGTCATTTAGTGCTGAATTGGGGGGGAAAAACACATTCCGTCAGCTTTTGTTTTCTCCGGGTAAATAAGCATACGAAACACGTTTGTCATCGATGACAAGTGACCTGTGGCTTTCACATCACAAAAGTGCCACACTCGAATAACTGCTGCCTTCCCCTTCATATTAATTGGCATTGCCATCGATGGGTTCATGACTGTCAATCAGCTCGGGAGAGGGGATCCGAGGAATTAGAAAATCTCCAGGATCAGACATGTAGTAACAAAGGTTCTTTGTAGTGTTGTGGAACATGACCAGAACTTGAAATAATACCAAAGGACAGAAACAAATTGAGCCAAGTCACAGGTTGATTGAGGGCAGAAATAGCCCATTCTCATCCAGACAGGAATACAGTCAGAGAATTTTCTGGTCAGTTCGAATGCCTGATCCCAGCCCAGTTAGAAGGTGAGGAATTCATAGATATACATAGAAATCTACAGTACATTACTAAACCTTCAGCTTCAACTTGAGATGAACTTTCTAACATTGTGATGCTGGAACTCATGACAGACTAAAATCGCACCTGAAATATTGTCCTTCACCCACTGATATCTTTTGCAAATATTTTTACAGGTTTAAAGTTCCAGAACACTTGTGCACGGTAATCTCAAACACAGCAGCACCTCAGTTTTGCTGTCACTGAATGGATATTTAAGGAGTGGACAAATATTGTCTTTGCAACAACAACACATCTGTTGTCAATCCTTGGAGATGAAGAAGTATCTCATCCAAACTGGAAAAGCATTTTGTGTCTGAAATGAAGTTTTCTGTTGTAACTCAGTGTTATTCACTGGAACCGGGAGCTGAGAACACACCAGCATTTGTTCACTGGAGATCAGTTCTTCAACTGCATTGATTCTACAAGCGATTCAAATGTCTGACTTTCACCTGTTCTGTGTGAGGGAGGGGAGCTACTCAGTCATCCAGCCTGAAGATAGATGAGCAATTTCACACCATAGTGAGATGCTCCACCTGTTCTGACTGTGGGAAGCCATTCATTCTGTCATTGATGCGAAAGATATATCCAAAAATTCAGCACTCAGAAGATATTGACCTGCTGTGAGTGTGGGAAGGCATTTACACACTCAAACACACCACAGTGACACCAGCAAGTTTACAGCATGGAAAAGTCATTTACCAGCTCTGAATGTGGGAAAAGATTCACTCAGTCATCTCAACTGAACGAACACCAGCGGGTTCACACTGAGAAGATGCCGTTCACCTGCACAGACTGCGGGAAGGGATTCACTCACTCATCCACACTTCAGAGGCACCAGCGAGTTCACACTGGGGAGAGGCCATTCACTTGCTCAGACTGTGGGAAAGGATTCACTCAGTCATCTCACCTACTGACACACCAGTTAGTTCACACCTGGGACAGACCATTCACGTGTTCTGAATGTGGAAAGGGATTCACTCGGTCAAATCACCTACTGACTCACCAGTTAGTTCACATGGGGGAGTGGCCGTTCAGCTGTTTTGAATGTGGGAAGGGATTCACTCAGTCATCCACCTTTGTGAAGCACTTCAGAGTTCACACTGGTGAGAGGCCGTTCACCTGCTCAGACTGTGGGAAGGGATTCACTCATTCAGCTCAACTAAAGGAACATCAGTTAGTTCACACTGAAGAGAGGCCATTCACTTGCTCAGACTGTGGGAGGGGGTTCACTCGACCATCTCACCTACTGAGACACCAGTTAGTTCACACTGGGCAGAGGCCTTTCACATGCTCTGAATGTGGGAAGAGATTCACTCGGTTATCTCAGCTGAAGGAACATCAGTTTGTTCACACTGGGGATAGGCCGTTCATCTGCTCTGAATGTGGGAAAGGATTTTCTCGGTCATTTCAACTGAAGGTACATCAGCGAGTTCACACCGGAGAGAAACCATTCTGCTGCTCTGAATGTGGGAAGAGATTCACGCAGTCATCCACACTTGTGAAGCACTATCGAATTCACACTGGGGAGAAGCCATTCACCTGCTCAGACTGTGGGAAGGGATTCACTCAGTCAGTTCAACTAAAGAAACATCAGTTTGTTCACACTGGGGAGAAACCATTCATCTGCTCAGTTTGTGGGAAGGGATTCACACGGTCGTCTGACTTAAAAGTACATCAACTCGTTCACACTGGAGAGAAACCATTCACCTGCTCAGATTGTGGAAAAGAATTTGCACGGTCATCGGACTTGAAAGTGCATCAACGACTTCATACCGGGGAGAAGCTATTCACCTGCTCCGAATGTGGGAAGAGATTCACTCGATCTTCTCACCTACTGACACACCAATTAGTTCACACTGGGGAGAAACCATTCACCTGCTCAGTCTGTGGGAAGGAATTCATTCGGTCATCTGACTTCAAAGTGCATCAGCGAGTTCACACTGGGGAGAAGCCGTTCACCTGCTCTGAATGTGGGAAAGGATTCACTCGGTCTTCGCAATTGAAGGAACATCAGCGAATTCACACTGGGGAGAAACTTTTCAACTGCTCAGACTGTGGGAAGACATTCACTCAGTCATCCATGCTACAGACACACCAGAGAGTTCACACTGGGGAGAGGCCATTCACCTGCTCTGAATGTGGGAAGGCATTCACTAGTTCCACTCAATTACTGACACACCAGTTCATTCACACTGGGGAGAGGCCATTCACCTGCTCAGACTGTGGGAAGACATTCACTCAGTCATCTCAATTGAAAAAACATCAGCAAGTTCACAGTGGGTAGAAACTGTTCACCTTCCTCAGATTGTCGGAAGAGATTCACTCAGACATCTCACCTAACGACACACCAGACTGTTTTCAGCAGTGAGAGGACGTTGACCTGCTCAGACTGTGGGAAGGCATTCACACACTCATCCACACTGCAGAGACAGTGGCGGGTTCACACTGTGGTGAGGGTGGTCACCTGCTCTGAATGTGGGATGGGTTTCAATCAGTCATTCATCCTTGTGTCACCCTGCCGGGCTTTGACCCATCGTTAATCGGAGAGATCAGAAGCTTGAGAGGATGTGATTCACTCAGGTTTGACAATTGAGTATTAATGGCAGTGGCTCAGGACGGTATTTATTAAAGCTTTGAGCAGTGGCCAATCAGTGTACAGGATTTATTATCAAAAATAACTTAATGTTAGGCAGGAGCAAGAGGAGTGGCCCATGTTAGAGTGGACAAAGTTGGAGCGGAGACTTTGAGGTTTCAGTGAGGAGAGCCTTCAATCAGAGAAGGCAAAATTATGCTGGAGGTGGAACTTTTTTTTGCCCCCTTCTTTACATTTGCTCAATGAGAACAGTCGAGATGCCAGGCAGGATAGTGGAAAGCTCCTCTGGCAGGATGTGGGAAGGCAGGGGACCCTCCTGTGTCCCTGGTAACTACACCTGTGAGAAGGGCATCCGGCTTCAGCTCCGAATGATTCACATTGAGGAGTTGGAGCTGGAACTGGATGAACCCCAGACCATTCGGTAGGCTGAAGGGGTGATAGGTAGGACATATAGAGAGGTAGTTGCACCCAAGGTGACAGCACAAGAAACTGGGTGACAGTCAGGGAGGAGAAAGGGGTTAAACAGTGAGTGCAGTGCACCCCTGTGGCCATCCCCCTGAACAACACATATATCACCTTAGATGCTGTTGGGATGGGGGGATGACCTCACAAAGTGAAGTCACAGCTGTAGGGTCTCTGGCACTTGGTATGGTTCTAAGGCTCAGATGGGAAAAGGGGTAGACTAACAAGGTTCTGCAAAGGAAGTTCAGTTAGTGAGGTGCTAAGTAAAGAGACAACTCATCCAGGGCTGTGATCTCAGGACTGCCATCCATGCCATGTGCCAGGAGTAGGAAGGAGAAACAGTTTAACACGTGGCTAAGGAATTGGAGCAAGAGGGAGGACATAACATTTTTGGATCAATTCAGCCCACAGGGATTGCAGTGTGCACAGGAGTGTGAGTGTGTTGGGGAGAGGGGACATCGTTGATGGAGGGTAAGTGGGCAGGCAGGTCTCTCTCTATCTCACAAACACATGCAGTGGAGTGTGAGGGAGGGGAGTGAGAAGAGGAAGGGAAATGAGGAGTTTGGAGTTAGGGCTCCTTCACAAAGTCCCAGACTCACCCAGCCCTCTCCCGCTGGAATTGGTCCCATTCCTGACCCCAGGCTGGGGGTGGGCATTGAGTTACCTTGCAAACATTTTGTGAAGTGTTCGAAAGCAGCTGGTTAACACAGTTTGATAAAAAATTTATGTTGAACTTGTACATTGAAATGTATTGTTTGAGAAACATGTACTGATGAAAAATGGTCTCAGTGAAGGTCCAGAAGTGGAAAATGAACCGGTGTTCAGCCCCATTGCTCCGTGCCAGACAAGAACCTCTATCTGAGTCTGTCCCGTCTGTCTGTGCTTGACACGCCTCCCTCTAAAGTTTCCTCTTTCCGTCGCTATCCCAGTGTCTTTTATTTTCCTTCACAACATCATTCTCCTGCCTTCTCCCCATAACCTTTGATGCCTTTACTAATCAAGCACCGGTCAATGTATGCTTTAACTAAACAGGATGACTTGGCCTCTGAGCCGTCCATGGTAATGAATTCCACGGGTCCCTCCTCTCTAAATGCATGATCTCTGGTATTAGACATTGTGGCACAGAAGGTTAAAAATGTCACCTATCTACTCTATCGAGATCTTTCGTAATCTTATCAAGTTCTATCAGGTCACCCTAAGCCTCCTCCACTCCAGAGAAAACAGCCCAAGTTTGTCCAAACTCTCCTCACACAGTAGCTCATGATTCCAATCCACACAACATCCTGGTGAACCTCTTCTGCAATCTCCTCATTGCTGCCCCAAACACCAGTGGCGTAATGGACTTCACTTAAGTAAATGGTGGATTGTTGATTAATAAGGGTGTCAAAGGTGACCGCTAGAAGGCAGCAGCGTGGGGTTCAGAGGGAACATCCAATAGCCGTGATCGAATGGTGGAAAAGACTCAATGGACGGAATGGGTATTTCAGTTTCTACTGAATTGTTGTATAGTGTTGAGATGGCGAAGCGGTGGGGAGTAAGGTGCGGGTGCAGGTAAGAGTGAGTGTCCAGGTAGCAGATGGCGTTAAGCACCTTTTCACCATGTCTGGTAACGAACAACAATTAACTCAGAGTGGATCAATCATAAGTGCTTTTATGTTTATTTGCAGCAAGGGAAGACTAGCACTGCCCAGGTGCTGGTAATAGCTTTATCAAAAAGAGACAATACCATCACCCCTTTGGACACAAGTTCAAGGACAGGGTGCATTCTGTTGTCTGCTGAAACAATGTTTGGCATTCTTCCAGTAACACAGCTACGGTTCTGCACTCAAGTGCTCAGGTACCATCAGCATCATGTTGCACGAAGACTTTTAGCAAAGCACTCTTATACACTACAGGTTCCATTTTGTTACAGAAAGAAATGCCATTTTGGTCCGACAAGTGAAGTACGTTTCCCCAGTGGTGGAGAAGCATTCCTTTACACCTCGCCCTCTGTGAAAACCCTTGCATCACTCCCCATTTCTGTTCACACCTCCGAACCTTGCGGCCCTCACTCTCTGTGAAAACCCTTACGTCACTCCCCATTTCTGTTAACACCCCTGATCCTTCACACCTCACCCTCTGTGAAAACCCTTACATCACTCCCCATTTCTGTTCACACCTCCAATCCTTCACACCTCACCATCTGTGAAAACCCTTATGTCACTCCCCATTTCTGTTCACACCCCCGATCCTTCACACCTCACCCTCTGTGAAAACCCTTACATCACTCCCCATTTCTGTTCACACCCCCGATCCTTCGCACCTCACCCTCTGTGAAAACCCTTACATCACTCCCCATTTCTGTTCACACCCCCGATCCTTCACACCTCACCATCTGTGAATACCCTTACATCACTCCCCATTTCTGTTCACACCTCACCCTCTGTGAAAACCCTTACATCACTCCCCATTTCTGTTCACACCTCCGATCCTTCACACCTCACCCTCTGTGAAAACCCTTACGTCACTCCCCATTTCTGTTCACACCTCCGATCCTTCACACCTCACCCTCTGTGAAAACCCTTACGTCACTCCCCATTTCTGTGCACATCCCCGATCCTTCACACCTCACCCTCTGTGAAAACCCTTACGTCACTCCCCATTTCTGTTCACACCTCCGATCCTTCACACCTCACCCTCTGTGAAAACCCTTACACCACTCCCCATTTCTGTTCACACCCCCGATCCTTCACACCTCACCCTCTGTGAAAACCCTTACATCACTCCCCATTTCTGTTAACACCTCCGATTCTTCACACCTCACCCTCTGTGAAAACCCTTACATCACTCCCCATTTCTCTTCACACCTCACCATCTGTGAAAACCCTTACATCACTCCCCATTTCCGTTAATACCCCCGATCCTTCACACCTCACCCTCTGTGAAAACCCTTACGTCACTCCCCATTTCCGTTCACACCTCCGATCCTTGTGGTGCTCACCATCTGTGAAAACCCTTACATCACTCCCCATTTCTGTTCACACCCCCGATCCTTCACACCTCACCCTCTGTGAAAACCCTTACGTCACTCCCCATTTCTGTTCACACCTCCGATTCTTCACACCTCAACCTCTGTGAAAACCCTTACGTCACTCCCCATTTCTGTGCACACCCCCGATCCTCGTGGTGCTCACCATCTGTGAAAACCCTTCTTACCCTACACCCATCGTCATTTTGTAACCCCGCCTGACCCCTACACCATTTACCATCCCTGTAAAGCCTCCACCATCCACACTGGCGCAATAGCTGACAGCTGACCTGAGAAGGACACCGAGCGTGGCAGGTAGCAGGGCTCACAAAACACACTCACACCAGCTGACATTTTTTATAACCCGACCGATTTGCATGGTTATCTTGTCTAAACCGCTTCCTACCTTCCTATCTTTACCTTACCCCGCTCCCCCCACTGATCTCGCTCCTGGAACATATCCTTGCAAGCGAAGTTCTATACGCTCCCATTTACTTCCTCCCTCAGCTCCATTCTGGCTCAGAAACAGTCCTTCCAGGTGAGGCAACATTTTTAAATCGGGTAAGAATAGGATGATTCGGCAGATGAATGTGTGGCTGCGGAACTGGTGCAGGGGCATTGCATCAGATCTCTGGGTCATTGGGATCTCTCCTGGGGATGCAATGATCTGTACAACAGGGACGGGTTGTATCTGAACCTGGCGGGGTCCAGTGTGCTTGTGGGCAGGTTTGTTACAGCTTGTGTTTAAAATAACTTGTCAGGGGGATGGGAACCGGAGTGTGAGTGCTGGGGATGAGGTAGCTGGTTGGCAACAGAGATAGTGTGCAGCGACAGTACTAGCAAGCAGAGGCTGATGTCAGGGCAAAACTGCAGTCAACGAGATGAGTTGCAGCGTTAAAGTGGGATAACATCGATAAGGGGGATGAATGCAGGACTGGGGGTGTTATGTTTGAATATGCACAGTGTACAGAATAAGAGAGGTGAACTTTTAGCACAGTGTGATTTGTTTACATCTCCGTATCGTGGCTGAAAGAAGATTATAACCCGGAGCTAACGTCCAAGCAGACACGTTGTATCGGAAGGACAGGTAGGTAGGCAAAGGGGCGGGTGGCTCTGCTGGTAAATATGAAATCAAATCATTACAAAAAAGAGGCGGTACAGGATCGGAAGATGTAGAATCTCTGTGGGTAGAGTGAAGAAACATTAAGTGTAACAAGACCCTGAGAAAATCTATATGCAGACCTCCAACCGTGGTAAGGATGCGGTCCATAAATGACAACAGGAGACAAAATGCATGTCAAAAGGGCTATGTTACGATAGTCATGGGGGTATATCAATTAGAAAAATCAGGTTAGTGTTGGTTACCAAGAGTGGGAGATTTGTAGAATGCCTACGAGATGTCTGTTTCGAGCAGCTGCTGGTTGAACACACTTGGGATCAGCTATTCTGGATTGGGTGTTGAGCGATGAACTGGAACAGAGTGCTGATGAAATCTCAGAGCACACTCGATGGGCCGAATGGCCTGATTGTACTCCTATATCGTGTGGAGTTCTGGTCTAACAGAGCCCTGCAATGCTGAGTGACCAGGGTTCAGTGTGAGGAACTGCTGCAATATCTGCAGAATCTGACAATTATCTCTCGTCAACTCGCAACTGGATTTAGTCACCATCGTGTATAAACAGTTAACAGACAGCTGACCTGAACTTCCTCCCTGGTGTGAAGTTGCTGGAGTTTCAGCAGATGGGATGACTGATTAAATCTCTTTCCTCACTCAGTACAGAAGTATGGCCTCTACTTATTGTGAACTCGCTGGAGCCTCTCAAGGTGGGTCAACTGAATGAAACTCTTCCCACGCTCCGAACAGGTGTACAGCTGCTTCCCCCTGCGTGAAATGGCTGGAGCTTCAGTCGCTGAATTAACTGATTGAACCCTTCCCACACTCGCCGCTGGTGAATGGGTTCTCCCTCGAGTGACCGCTCCGGTATCTCTGCTGATCGGATGTTTGTATGAATCCTTTCCCACACCCGGAGGTGAACGGCCTCACCCCAGTGTGAACTTGCTGGTGTATCTGCAGGTACAACGTCCTCGTGCATCCGTTCCAAAATGAGAGCCCATGAATGACGTCCCACCACTGCCAACTGACTGGCCGTTCATCTGCTCAGATCACGGACGTGTACACATATTCGGGTTTCCTTGTCACAACTGTGTGCTGTCTTCTCCAGCATCTCCTGCTCCACATTCGAGGACTGAAGACATTCAATTCCTGGTGAAGTGACAGACACAGCAGAACTGATGTACTGTTGTGTTTGATATTCCCACACAGACCCTTTCCCTTTTCCGCACGGTCAAAATTCTGCAAATGTCAATGGACGGAAGACAGCTGAAATGATTTTAGTCTTAATGGTGATCTCTGGTATCAGACTGTAATAGCAAGGTTCAACACTGGTAGGAGGAGGAATACCTCATCTACTACATCTGCTGACCCGTCTGACAGTGACTGCGGGTCAGGGTAGGAGACAGGGAGAGGAACTACATCTGCTGACCCGTCTGACAGTGACTGTAGGTCAGGGTAGGAGACAGGGGGAGAGACTACATCTGCTGTCCCGTCTGACAGTGACTGTAGGTCAGGGTAGGAGACAAGGGGAGAGACTACATCTGCTGACCCTGCCGGTATCAGCCCCAGGGTACTGAAGACCTGTATGATCCTGCTGTCTGGGATTTTGCAGCACCATTACAATCTGAGACCAAAACCAGGGAAATGGTTATTGATTTTAGGAGGAAGAGGACTGTGACGAGTCCTGTATACATTCTGGAGGAAGAGGACTGTGACGAGTCCTGTATACATTCTGGAGGAAGAGGACTGTGACGAGTCCTGTATACGTTCTGGAGGAACAGGTTACTGTGGCGGAGGTGTACAGTTACTTAGGGGTTCACCTCAGCAAAAGACACGACTGGAAAACCAACACAAAGACTGTTTAAAAGAAGGGGACGAGCAGACTCTATTTTCTAAGGAAGTCGAGATCCTTGAATGTGTGAGGAAGGTTGGTGCAGATATTTTACCGATCTGTTGTAGCCAGTGCAGTCTTCTTTGCTGTTTTCTGTTGGGGGAGCAGCATTGGTGTTGGTGATGCAAAAAGACGAAATAATCTCATCAAAAAGGCTGGATCCATCCTTGGCCACAGGCCCGACTCTTTCGAGTGAGTGGTGGAGTGGAGGTCACTAAACAAACTGTTATCGATTATGAACAATCTGTCAAATCCTCTCCATGACCTACTGAACAGGCAGCAAAGCCCCCGACCCCTTTCGACCAGACTCAGTCAACTCCGCTGCAACCAGAGAATGCTGAAAAGAGGATGTTGTCCAAGTTGCATCCCATCTTGGACAATGTCTCCCATCCACTACATAATGGACTGGTTGGGCACAGGAGTACATTCAGTCAGAGACTCATTCCACCGAGATGCAACACAGAGCGTCATAGGAAGTCATTCCTGCCTGTGGCCATCAAACTTTACAACTCCTCCCTTGGAGGGTCAGACACCCTGAGCCAATAGGCTGGCCCTGGACTTATTTCATAATTTACTGGCATAATTTACATATTACTATTTAACTATTTATGGTTTTATTACTATTTATTATTTATGGTGCAACTGTAACGAAAACCAATTTCCTCCGGGATCGATAATGTATGACTATGACTGTCAGTGTTTTGTAAAGTTGACCTGTAACTTTCTAAGACGGGTTTGGTGGTGCAGACGGATTTGAGGATTCTGCTGATTTGGAGAATTTGAGGGAGCACATGGATTTAGCTCAGAAATGGGTGTTTGTCAGCGAATATTGCGGTGTATGCGGTTTTGAGGGTGGCGGCGGATGTGGGGGCACACTGAAAATGGGTGTGCTCACCGATTTCAGGGTGCATACGTATTTGGGTGTTCCTGTGACTGTTTGCAGAAATTTGGGAATGATGGCGGCTTTGAGGGTGCACACGGATTTTGGGGAATCGATGGTTTTGGAGCATGCTCATGGATTTGGGGGTGCACATCTATTTCAGGTTTCTCACGGTTTAGATGTATGACGACTCTAAAAGTTATTTTATGAAGAGATACTTCAATAGTCAATGGAGTTTGAACTTTGAAATTTGCTCTTGCCCTTTTCCCAGGCGGAGGCAGCTGTTTTGTGAACTATTCGAAATGATTCTTGTTCTGGGATAATCCAGTGTGCATGCTGGAGTGTCTGCTGATTTGGAGCTGTGACGAATCTCCGGGTTTTTTCATTTGTACAGACATTAATAGTAAATGCAGTTTGAAGTTTGAAATCTGTTCTTAATGTTTTATGGTTCAGGCAATCATTTTGTGAAATCTTTGAAATGAGAGTTCGAGAGCATCTGCAGTTTGCAGAGGCAAATGGGAAGGGAATGAACGAAGGGGGATAAACTGAATTCGAAGTGTACGGACAGGTGTACAGTCAGGCAGGGTCAGGCAGAGACAATGAGTCTACACACACACAGACACAGAAACACTCTGACACACATAGACAGACAAAAAGACAGACAAACACACACACACACACACACACACACGCACGCACACACACACACACACACACACACACACACACACACAACTACATTTTCTTAACCACCTCTCCAGCCCTCCGCCATGTTCTCTGACATATGCGGGGTGATAAGATTAAAACATAATCTCCCGTCCACACTAGACTGCTGAGTTTGCTGGCCATGTATAAGGGTGAGAGTTTGGTCCCAGACGAACCCCACAGGCAGTTTCATGGGGAACCTCTCGGTAGAATCCCCCAAACACAATCTATATCAAGAGTAATAGTGGGTGATTCAATACATTTCATAAGCTACAATGACATAATTTACTGCAATATTGTGTGTTTGACAAATGGTTCCTTTGAAGTACATATTTACAGGGGAAACACGTTTAACTGATGAGACACTTCGGAAGGTTCAGTCACATTTCTTGGGGCAAACTAACTCTCACAAATGATCTAAACATGATTGCTTAAATTAATCGCAATCTGTCACCGCGGGGATTGCACCTGGCTGATGTAATCAGTTTGCAAGTACTTTAAACATGCTTATTTTTAAATCTGTTGAAACCTGTCCCTGTGGAGTAGCTAAATGGTATTAAAAACCCCAGGAATATTGTGCCACAACACTTTATTCCGCGAAATCGCTTGTAGCATAGGGGCTCAGACACTGGACAGAGTAAATGTCTGCAATGTTAGTTACGTACGAGAGTGTGGAGAAAATATTGTACGTGTTCATTGCCGTCATTGGAGTTCCTGGTGAGTGAGCAGAGCAATTCTTGTTTGGTATTTCTGTGTGTTAACCATGTGAATCTGTTTACGATCATTTGACGAGCTTCTAACTTGATGATAATTGCACAAATATCCGTCAGAAATATCGATCCTGTCAGTTCAACATTCAGATTTTCACATTTAATAACAAGCGGAACTAAACCTCTGTCTCTCCTCAAACTCAGGGTATCGACTCGAATGTTAGTCTTGCCTTTAATGTCAGCTTGTCTAGAGTTGTCCCTGTTTTGACGACGGGCAGCTCTGCTGAAGGTGAGATTGTTGGGGGGGGGAGGGTTACATCGTAGAGCTCACTGTTTCTGAGTTATTGATCAAAGAGAAAACCTGGTCCCGTGTTTTACGTCTCCCCCTAGAATCTCTCAGAGTCGGGTTTCACCGTCTATTGGTCAACAATCGGGTCTTATCACAGAACCAGTGGCTACGCATCTGCTCACTAGTGTTATCGAATTCATCTGTGCTGTAGAATCAATCCATTAATGGAGCCCGTCAGCCTCTGATTACAGAGTTATTTCTACTTTCCCTCTACGACCCGTCATAAATTGGGGGACAACTTCGGCCTGATGAAGGATCCCACCCGAAACTGGAGTTTGTTCAATTCCATGTCTGGTGCCTGACATGCCGAGTTCCTCCAGTATTTTGTGTGTGTTCCTCACTTCTGTATTCATTTTTGGCTGCACCTGATGCTGAGTTTTCTGAGGACAGCAGGTCAGAGAGGGTGTGAGCCGTGTCTGGTGTTAGATTAGCATTCACAGACTCCAGCACTCCTGATCATTAGCTGAAACCCGATCCCGTGTTAATTCCCGCGTAATGGGTTCAGTAATTCCCAAACTCTGTTCCCTCTCACCAGTGAATTTAGTGGCGATTGTGATCCTGTCCCGGGGAAAGTGCGGTCTCTCTACCTGCACCACTCGCTACCTGGTGGCCATGGCAGCGGCGGATCTACTGACCATTGTCACCGAGGTCATTTTGTATCGAATCAGATTGTATTATTTCCCGTGGAGTTTTCTGGGCATCAGCCCGGTGTGCAGTGTTATCGAAGTACTGACATTCTCCGCCACTGACTGTTCTGTCTGGTTCACCGTCACTTTCACTTTTGATCGTTTTGTCGCCATTTGCTGCCAGAAGCTGAAGACAAAATATTGCACCGGGAAAACTGCGGCTGTGGTTCTAACACTAACCGGAGTACTGTCCTGTCAGAGACATGTTCCCCGATACTTCACGCAGGAACCCAGCGTGATCATCGACAATGTACCGTGGTTCTGTAAACTCATGGACAAGTATTTCACTGACCCCGGGTGGATAGTATACGATTGGTTCGATACGGTTTTAACTTCGTTCCTCCCTTTCGCTGCGATCCTGTTGCTCAACGCTCTGACAGTCAGACACATTTTAGTGGCCAGTCGGGTCCGTAAGGGGCTGAAGGGTCAGAGCAAGGGAGAGAACCGCAGTGACCCGGAGATGAAGAGCAGGAGGAGGTCTGTGGTTTTACTCTTCACCCTCTCCGGCAACTTCATCCTCCTGTGGATGACACTGGTTGTAAATTTCATATATTATCAGATCTCAGGAAAAGGATACGATTTCAATGATTCGGAATGGATCTTCTATCTTGTCGGCTATTTGCTGAGGAATTTCAGCTGCTGCACGAACACATTTATTTACGCGGTGACTCAGTCGAAATTCAGGGAGCAGATGATCAGCGCGGTGAAATATCCGGTCACCTCGGTGCTACGGTTCATTAACAAAGCCGCGTCCTGAGCACAAGACAAAGGCGGCCGCGTTGTCTCCAGCCCAAAATTCAGTTCCTCACATTAACCGCCTAATCTCCCAGGTCTTATTCCCGGGCAGATTGCCCCATCGACCGGCAGCTCCGGGACATTAGCCCAGGCAACCTGTTCATATTCTATACCTTCACAGTATGGTATTGGTCAAATTTGACCGGGCCCATGAATCCCCTCATAACAAGTGTCTATCCCAAGTTTTGGACCACAGATCTATTCGTAGTGTATAAATAGCCTGTCTGACATTAATAAATGAATGATTAATCCTTAATTAATGTTTCAGAGATCTAAAATCCATTTCAATAGGTACGGGTCAAATTTGACCTGGAACAACCTCAATACAGAAAACAAAATGTAGTACCTGTACAAAAGAAAACCATAGAAACTACAGCACAGAAACAGGCCTTTTGGCCCTTCTTGGCTGTGCCGAACCATTTTCTGCCTAGTCCCACTGACCTGCACACGGTCCATATCCCTCCATACACCTCCCATCCATGTATCTGTCCAATTTATTCTTAAATGTTAAAAAAGAACCCGCATTTACCACCTCGTCTGGCAGCTCATTCCATACTCCCACCACTCTCTGTGTGAAGAAGCCCCCTTAATGTTCCCTTTAAACTTTTCCTCTTCGCCCTTAACCCATGCCTTCTGGTGTTTTTCTCCCCTTGCCTCAGTGGAAAAAGCCTGCTTGCATTCACTCTATCTATACCCATCGTAATTTTATATCTCTATCAAATCTCCCCTAATTCTTTTACGCTCCAGGGAATAAAGTCCTAACTTATTCAACCTTTCTCTGTAACTGAGTTTTTCAAGTCTCGGCAACATCCTTGTGAACCTTCTATACACTCTTTCAACCTTATTAATATCCTTCCTGTAATTTGGTGACCAAAACTGAACACAATACTCCAGATTCGGCCTCATCAGTGTATTATACAACCTCATCATAACATTCCAGCTCTTATACTCAATACTTTGATTAATAAAGGCCAATGTACCAAAAGCTCTCTTTACAACCCTATCTACCTGTGACGCAACTTTTAGGGAATTTTGTATCTGTATTCCCAGATCCCTCTGTTCTACTGCATTCCTCAGTGCCTTACCGTTTTCCCTGCATGTTCCACCTTGGTTTGTCCTTCCAAAGTGCAATATCTCACATTTGTCTGTATTAAACTCCATCTGCCATTTTCAGCCCATTTTTCCAGCTGGTCCAAATCCCTCTGCAAGCTTTGAAAACCTTCCTCACTGTCCACAACACTTCCAATCTTTGTATCATTAACAAATTTGTTGATCCAATTTACCACATTATCATCCAGATCATTGATATAGATGACAAATAACAA
Organism: Mobula birostris; assembly: GCF_030028105.1. Classification (NCBI taxonomy): domain Eukaryota; kingdom Metazoa; phylum Chordata; class Chondrichthyes; order Myliobatiformes; family Myliobatidae; genus Mobula; species Mobula birostris. The sequence continues at coordinate 63,258,571 of NC_092389.1, read as the reverse complement.
TGGACCCAGCACTGATCCCTGTGGCACACCACTAGTCACAGGCCTCCACTCGGAGAAGCAATTCTCTACCACCACTCTTTGGCTTCTTCCGTTGAGCCAATGTCTAATCCAATTTACCACCTCTCCATGTATACCTAGCGACTGAATTTTCCTAACTAACCTCCCATGCGGGACCTTGTCAAAGGCTTTACTGAAGTCCATGTAGACAACGTCCACTGCCTTCCCTTCATCCACTTTCCTGGTAACCTCCTCGACAAACTCCAATAGATTGGTCAGACATGACCTACCACGTACAAAGCCATGTTGACTCTCCCTAATAAGTCCCTGTCTATCCAAATGTTTGTAGATTCTGTCTCTTAGTACTCCCTCCAATAACTTACCCACTACCGACGTCAAACTTACCGGCCTATATTTTCCTGGATTACTTTTCGATCCTTTTTTAAACACCGGAACAACATGAGCCATTTTTCAATCCTCCGGCACCTCACCCGTAGACACCGACATTTTAAATATATCTGCCAGGGCCCCTGCAATTTCAACACTAGTCTCCTTCAAGTTCCGAGGGAATACCCTGTCAGGTCCTGGGGATTTATCCACTTTAATTTGCCTCAAGATAGCAAGCACCTCCACCTTTTCAATCTGTACAGTTTCCATGATCTCACTACTTGCTTCCCTTAATTCCATAGACTTCATGCCAGTTTCCTTAGTAAATACAGTCGCAAAAAGCCTATTTAAGATCTCCCCCATTTCCTTTGGTTCCGCACATAGCCGACCACTCTGATCTTCAAGAGGACCAATTTTATCCCTTACAATCCTTTTGCTCTTAATATACCTGTAAAAGCTCATTGGATGATCCTTCACTTTGACTGCCAAGGCAACCTCATGTCTTCTTTTAGCCCTCCTGATTTCCTTTTTAAGTATTTCCTTGCACTTTTCGTACTCCTCAAGTACCTTATTTACTCCCTGTTTCCTATACATGTCATACAACTCTCTTCTTCTTTATCAGAGTTGCAATATCCCTTGAGAACCAAGGTTCCTTATTCCTATTCACCTTGCCTTTAATCCTGACAGGAACATACAAACTCTGCACTCTCAAAATTTCTCCTTTGAAGGCTTCTCACCTACCAAACACATCTTTGCCAGAGAACAACCTGTCCCAATCCACACTGTTTAGATCCTTTCTCATTTTTTTTTTCAAATTTGGCCTTTTTCCAGTTTAGGAACCTCAACCCGAGGACCAGAACTATCTTTATTCATGATCGTGTTGAAACTAATGGTGTTATAATCAGTGGAACCAAGATGTTCCCGTTCACACACTTCCGTCACCTGTCCTAACTCGTTTCATAACAGGAGATCTAATATTGCATCCGCTCTAGGTGGTACCTCTATATATTGATTTAGAAAACTTTCCTGAACACATTTTACAGACTCTAACCCATCTCGACCCCTAACAGTATGGGAGTCCCAATCAATATGTGGAAAATTAAAATCCCCTACCGCCACAACTTAATGTTTCCTGCAGTTGCCTGCTATCTCTCTGCAGATTTGCTCCTCCAATTCTCGTTGACTATTGGGTGTTCTATAATACAATCCCAGAAATGTGGCCATACCTTTCCTGTTTCTCAGCTCCAACCATAAGTACTCAGTAGACAAGCCCTCTAATCTGTCCTGCCTGAGCACTGCCGTAACATTTTCCCTGACAAGCAATGCTACCGCCCCCCCCCACAACCTTTTATTCCTCTGCCTCGATCACATCTGAAACGTCGGAACCCTGGAATATTAAGCTGCCAGTCCTGCCCCTCCTGTAGCCAAGTTTCACTAATTGCTATAACGTCATAATTCCACGTGTCAATCCACACCCTCAACTCGTCTGCCTTCTCCGCAATACTCCTAACATTGAAATATATACACCTCAGAAGATTTTTACCACCACTCGCAACCTTTCTATTAGCGGATTTGCTTGAACTTTTAAGATAATTTATTTTCACCCCAGCCACACTGTCAGCTCTTGCACTCTGGTTCCCATCCCCCTGCAAATCTAGTTTAAAGCCTCCCCAGTAGCACTAACAAACCTCCCTGAAAGGATATTGGTCCCCTTGTAGTTCAAGTGTAACCCGTCTCTCTTATACAGGTCCCACCTGCCCCAGAAGAGTTCCCAATGATCCTGAGATCTGAAACCCTGCCCCCCTACACCAGTTCCTCAGCCACTTGTTCATCCTCCAGAGCATCCTATTCCTACCCTCACCGGCACGTAGCACAGGTAGCAATCCTGAGATTACCACCTTCAAGGTCCTGCTTTTCAACTTCCTACCAAGCTCTCTATACTCACTCTCCAGGACCTCCTCACTCTTCCTTGCTATGTCATTGGTACCGATGTGTACCATCACATCTGGCTGATCACCCTCCGACTTCAGAATGTCATGCAATCGATCAGAGACATCCTTGATCCTGGCACCAGGCAGGCAACAAACCATCCTGGATTCTCTGTCAGGACCACAGAACCTCCTAACTGTACCTCTAACTATCGAGTCCCCTATCACTACCGCTCTGCTCTTCTTCCATTCTCCCTTCTGCACTGCAGAGCCAGACTCAGTGCCAGAGATCCGGCTGCCGCAGCGTCTCTCAGGTAAGTCATCCCCCCCAACAGTATCCAATGCGGTATACTTATTGTTGAGGGGAATGGCCACAGGGGAACCCTGCTCTGCCTTCCCTTTCCCCTTCACTCGCCTGACAGTGACCCAATTTCCTGTGCTCTGCTCCTTTGGTGTAACTACCTCCCTGAAGCTGCTTTCTATAATCTCCTCATTCTCCCGAATGATCCGGAGGTCATCCAGCTCCTGCTCCAGTTCCCCAATGCGGTTTGTTAGGAGCTGCAGCTGGACGCACTTCTTGCAGGTGTCGCTGCCAGACGCTTTGACTCACCGTGATGTAATGGAATGGTCTCGTCCGAAGCCTCGACTCTATTCTTCTCAATAGATGCTGCTTGAGTTGCTAAGTTTCGTGAAAAGTTGCATTTAGTTCTAGATCGCATTCTATAAAAAGCATCTTTTGTGCTGGAAGACTGCAAAGGAGGTTCAGTACGATTGTGGAGGGTGCAGAACAGGCGCAGGCCTAGCCGACGTTTTCTTAACGCATATGGAGAAGTTAGGATTAGATATCTCAAAATGCAGCGGGCAGGCATATGATAACGGGAGCAATATGCGGGGCAAAATAGCGGGGCGCAGAAGAGGGTGCTAGGTACTAACAAAAAAACTCTGTTCATGCCATGCGCCAGCCGCAGCCTAAACCTAGTCATTGTCGATGCTGCAAAATCAACAGTGGAGTCTGTGAGCTTCTTTGGGGCGCTGCAACGTCTATACACACTACTCAGCTCAGCGACACAGAGATGGGGGCTTTTCAAAGAGAACGTGCCACAGATGACCCTCAAGGCCATCTCCAACACGCGATGGGAGTGCCGCGTGGAAAGTGTGAAAGTCCTGCGCTACCAGCTTCCCGATGTTGGCAATGCGCTCCTGTGACTGATTGAACATGCCACACAGAAATGTGACAGTGAAACCACATCTGCAGCCAGAGCCCTAGAACAGGAGATCATGTCATGGAAATTCCTGCTGACTGGTATCATCTGGTACAACGTTTTACATGAGGTGAATCGTGTCAGCAAGCTGCTCCGGAGCCCACAAGTGGGAATCGATGTGCTACAGCGCGAGGTGGAATATGTTCTGAAATTTCTCAAGGAATACAGAGAGAACGGCCTTTCATCCGCCCAAACAGATGCCAGAGACACAGCTGAAGAGATAGGGATACCAATGGTCTTTCCTACTGCATGAATCAGAAAACCAAAACGCCAGCTCCAGTGCGAGTCCCAAAGTGCAGATCCTTCCCTGACAGTGGCACCCGAGGAACGGTACAAGAGAGAAGTTTTCCTTCCACTAGTGGACTCTGCCATCACAGGCATCAGTGAGCGCTTCAAGCTGATGGAGTCGTTTTACAGTCTGTTTGGCTTCATTTATGGAAGAGAGGAAATGAAAAAAGCCACCCAAAGTCGCACACTGAAAGACAGCTGCGTAAACATGGAGAGGACACTTGGTGATGTGGATGCTGAGGACCTTCTGCGCGAGGTGTCGGCTGCTGTTGTGCCTGCAAAAAAAAAAAAAAAAAAAACTGGCCTGCAAATTCTGAGCTACATTTACAGCAACAAGCTGGTTGAACTGTATCCTAACCTCACCATTGCTCTGAGACTCATGCTGACAATGTCTGTGACTGTAGTGAGTGGAGAGAGAAGTTTTCCGAGACTAAAGCTCATGAAAACGCATCTGAGGACAACAATGCTCCAGGAGCGTCTGTCAGCTCTTGCTCAGGTATCAATTCAGCATGAAATAGCAAGATCACTGGACAAAGATGAGCTCATTAAAGCATTCTCAGCACTCAAGCACAGGAGGGTGTTGAAGTTCTAGTGATAAGTCCTTTAACACATTTTTAGCAGAAATAAAGTTTATAATTATAATAAAATAAGCCACATATTTCACTCAAAATGTGTATAGGTGATTTGGCGGCGTTTCCACAAATCGTAATATCGCTCTCCCGCTTGCGTCCCCTCTCTCTCTGACTCTCCTCCTGTTCGCTCTCCAGGTCTTACGTGAGCTGTCCGTGGTGCTTAAAGAGAGCGAGAGGCAGTTTGTTGTAACCTTCCAGAAGTTCACTTTCAGACACTGTTTATTGAATTAATAAAGTGTGATTTTTTATTAAATATGACATTGCTTTTGTCATTAATTTAATTAGAGGGACATTCTTTAAGCTGTCTGTTCTTATGTCAGCTGATACCTAACACATAGTGCCATTCGATGCAGACTAGTTGCTGAAAAGGGCGAGGCTTCTCATTCCAAAGTAAAAAATGTCATTGTTTCAGTTTTTAATTAAGATAATTGTTTGGATTATGTTGAGCTCTCTGTCCATTATGCTGAAAGTGCATATAATGCATCAACGTTTAAGTCCGAAATGATACCATTATTGATGCAAACCAACTTGAATATTAGTTTTTATTCTTTTTTTTTTGGGGAGAGGGGGAATCGGCGGTAGGGCCCCACAATAACACTTGAAATGGACCCCCAGACGCTTTAGGCCGCATATGCGTCTGTGGGCCAGTGTTTGTGGTGGTGGGTGGGCCAGGATTATAGTGGCGTGTGGGGCAGTGTTTTTGGTGGTGGGTGGGTGGGTCAGGATTATAGTGACGTATGGAGCAGTGTTTGTGATGGTGGGTGGTCGTTTGTGGAGGTTATGTTTTCTCCATGGACCATGATAATGAAAGGCTTTCCACTGTGAGGGTTAAGGTATGTAAGACCGCAGTGTTAGGTTTTATTTTGACCATCTGGGGAATAGATTATGTCCCGAGGCCTGGTTATTTGGCTTCACCTCGTATTAAGATGTAACCTCCCCACATTTGGTTTTCTCTGATCTTTATGTTATGTGTGTGTGGGGGTGGGGGTGTACTCAGGATTAAATTAACAGAATTTACTGGATATTTGGTGTTACTTAACCCTGCAACCTGGAGCTTAGGGGTGACATATTTTCTGCAATCCCAGCTTGTGTTTAACCTCCTGGTTCCTTTTCTCTTTCTTTTTATCTCGGCTTTTTTTTTTGTTGCCATCCCGTGGAAAAGGAGAAGGAAAAGCGTGTCGCCTTTGATTAGATGCAGTTCTGCGGGCAGTGGGAAATGATCTGGTGTTTCCTGATCTCATAATTGGTCGTTCATCATCACCGAAACCTGCCATATTGCTCTGCCCCACGCCTTCACTAACTAAGTCAACACTTACCTTTACTGGGGTCTTCCTCGTCTTTGCACAAATTTTAATGTGTATGTTTATAACTGTAGGGTTCTCAGTAATATTAACTGTAATGTTAACTGTTAACTGCTAAGTATGCTGAAATGGCTTCTTTGCAATGCTAACTATTAGGTAATGTTCTCCGTCGTTGAAATGCTTGGGTTATAGTTATAGATAACAGAGGAACTAACCAATGGAAGCTGTGTTATTCTATCTGTATGTGTGGGAGTCTGGGTAAGTGGACCGACTTGTCGGGAGGAGAACCGAAGAGGAAGTACGTGCTGGACGCCCTCTGATCGACCACCGTGGTTGGTCCCAGGCGGCGGGTCGGAGGAGATCGATTGGTGGAAAGAAGACCCCGTTAATTGAGCTCCAACTGCTGTGCACGAAGTGGTTGAACTCTGATAAGTTTGGCGCCTTTAACTTTCCTTTTATATTGTATCTGTGTTAATTACACAGTTCCAGTAATATCTATAAAGTGTAATCTGTAAATCGTACATTGTGTGCTGTCTGATATTTGTTGTGTGAGTTTGTACCAGGGGGCATTACACAGCGACTACGCAAACGGGAGACACGGTTTGACGGCCGGACAGGCTTTCCCCCAGACAAACACGAGCTGGTAGCCCTGAGCCTTACAGAACTATCTATTTGTGGTGGGTTTATTGCTTATCGGTAGTGTCTAGGCAAGGGCTGAAGGGTGAGAAGGCCAGGTGCTGTGGCGCCGTGTGGGCCAGGGTTTTTGTAGCTGTGAGGGCCAGGTTTAGAGTGGTGCTAGAAAGTTTATGAACCCCGCAGAGTTTTCTCAACTTCTGTATAAACATGATCTGATCTTCATTAATCTCATAAAACTAGACAGAGAAAACAACTCTTGTTCATTTATTTAATGAGAAAAATGAAGCAATAATACTTACATTTGCTGGGGAAAGTATGTGAACCTCAGGGATAATGCCGTCTACAATATCTATTCGGAGTCCCGTGTTCAATGAGATCAGATTGAATTGTTGGTTGTAGAGGTGTCCTGCCCTATATATATATATATAAAGATTCACAAAGTCGAGTTACCGTCAGAGCCTGCACCTGTTAATGTGGACCATATCTCGATCAAAAAAATAACTTTCAGCAGAAGTACTGTAGAGATGCACGAAGATGCAAAAGGCTACAAAAACATTTCGAAAGTCCCGAGTGTTTCTTCAGTCCACAGTAAAGGAACCTATCTACACATGGAGGAAATTCAGTACTGTTGCCACTCTCCCTAGGATTAGACGTCCTGCAAAGATCACAAGGGAATCCTTAACGAGATGAAAAATAACCCAAGGATAACAGGAAAATAAAAACATGCAGAAATCTCTAGAACTTGCTGAAGTCTTGTGTGTCCACTGTTAGAAACACAGTGAGCTAGAATTGTTTTCATGGAAGAACACCACGGAGGAAATGACTGCTCTTCAAAAAAAAAAACCTTTCTGCACGTCTCAAGCTTACAAAAGACTACCTGGATGCTCTACAAGACTTCTGGGACAATGTTCTGAGGACAGGTGAGACAAATGTTGAAGGTTTTGGCAGAAATGCACATTGCTTTGTTTGGAGGGAAAACAGCACTGCCCACCAACACCAGAACCTCATCATAACTCTGAGGCATGATGGAAGGAGCATTATACTTTGGGACTTCTTCGCTGCGTAAGGTCCTGACAGCTTGTAATCGCTGAGGGAACGATAAATTCAAAGCTGTATCAAGACATTTCATGGGAGAACGTCAGAACAGCAAAGGGTTGGGAAGTTTATTGGGGAAAGAGGTACGGGACTGGACAAGGGAAATGTAATAGAGGGCAGATGGGTATCGCCTCCATCTGGTGCTCCACCCTCTTTTACTTTCTTCCATTACCTTATTTACTTCACCCATACCCCTCCTTCCGGTTGTACCTATCAGCTTTTGTTTCTCTCTCTCAACTCCACAGCCTGTAAGCCTGACTTCTCATCTTTATTCCACCAGCCCTGCTGGTGTCCCAGCCGGAAACGTCGACTGTACTCTCTTCCATAGGTGCTGCATAGCCTGCTGAGTTCTTCCAGCAATTTTATATGTGTGTTACTAATTACCCTGTCACCTTTTTTTCTTACCGCGGGCCCATCAACTTTCTCTGGTTCCAATCATCCTTCCTTTCGTCAGTGCTACACCCTACTCTCCCATTAGATTCGTTCTTCTGCAGCTCTTTAACTTTTCCAACCCTCATCTCCCAGCTTCTGAATTCAGTTCCATCCCCTCCCACCAAGCTTGCCAAACTCACCGACCAACTGCCAGCTTGTACATCTACGACATTCCTCAACTTCTCATTCTAGCACCTGTTCCCGTCCTTTCCGGTCCCGATGAAGTGTCATTTTACAAAACGTGGACTGTTGAGTGCTGTCCAGAGAGGCTGGACACCGTCAAGTATGAGGGTTCTTCACCGCGGACCTGTCATTGCGGGAGGACACCACCAGGTGGCAGGTGTTATCAACAAGTTACCGGCCATTGCGGCAGAAAACCACCAGGCGAGAGTGCCGTCCACAGAGGACCTGCCATTCCGCCAGGACGCCGCTGGGTAGGAAAGTTACACACAGAAAATGTTGGAAGAACTCAGCGGGTTAGGCAGCGTCTATGGAAATGAATCAACAATTGACGTTCCGAGCTGAGACCGTTTTTTTCAGGACTGGAATGGAAGGGGGAAGGCCAGAATAAAAAGGCGGGGCAGAAGGAGGAGGATAGCTGTAAGGTGAAGTCCTTCAGCTGGGAAAGATAAAGGGATGGAGAGTAATACATCTGATTGGAAAGGAGAGGATATACCATAGGAGAAAGGGCAAGAGGAGTGTTAACAGTAGGAGGTGATATGCAAGTGAGAAGAGCCAGAGTGGGGGAAAGATGATGAGGAGAGGGGAAAGGATAACGTTTACTGGAAGGAGAAATCGATACTCATACCATCTGGCTGGAGTTTATATAAAGAAACTATAAGGTGTTACTCTTCCACCCAGTGGTTGGCATCATCATGGCATAACAGGAAGCCTTGGACCGACCTTTTGGAACGGGAATGAGAACAGGAATAAAATTGTTTGGTCAGAGGGAAGTTCCAGTTTTGGCAGATGAAACGGAGGTGCTAGACGGAGCGATCCCTCCAGTTTACGCCGGGCCTCACCAACGTGGAGGAGCTGCATCAGGAGCACCGGATCCACCGGGTGTCGTACTCATCTCGCTTTCAGGGAAAGCTGCCAGGAGGAACATTAGTGGAGAAGGACAAATGGAGGGAGCGATCTCTGCAGAAACCGGAAAGTATTGGTGAGGTGATAAATATGTGTTTGGAGCACAAGACACTGGAACAGAATCAGGTCATTCGGCCCATCGAGTCTGCTTCCCCCATTTCATCATGGCTGATCCATTTCCCTCCTGAACTCATCCTTCTGCCCTCCCACCAGAACAATTCACGCCCGGAGTAATCAAGAACCTGTCAACCTCCGCCATATTTATAGTCCAATAACCTGCCAACACAGCCACCTGTGGCAACGAATTGAACAGATTCACCACCTACTGTTCTCAACCAGGCAATTATAGGGCGGTGAGGCTGACATCAGAAGTGCTAAATCTATTGGATTATCTAAAGGCAAGTGTGCCGAATGGCCTCGGCCCGACACGTCGAATGTACTCTTTTCCATAGATACTGCCTGGTCTGCTGAGTTCCTCCAGCATTGTGTCTGTGTGTTGCTCGGATTTCCAGCACCTGCAGATTTTCTCTTGTTTGTGACAATCAATTGCATTCATATTTTACGGACAGGAAGGCTGGTTTAACATTTTATCTGGAACTGGCCACTTTAGTTTTTAACACTATGAGTGCGATGTTGTACTATGAATATGTTGACCACTACACTCTACATGGTTTTGTTCTATTTGTATTGCTTCTCGTAAAATGTGTGAATGATTTGTGTTTCTGTTGTTGTGAGCGCGGCTTTGTCATGTGTCTGTGATGATGTTGCCGGTATGTTTATCAGAGCAGCTGTGTTCAATGTCATTTTCTGTACACAACTGTAAAGGAGAAGAAAACAATTGTTACTCCGGATCAGATGCAGCAATAAAAAGGGAAACACACAATGATAAAGAACACAATAATAAAAATACAATAAATATAAATACATAGGATAGCTTATATACACAGATTGATTGTATGTCCTTAAAGTGACACCTGGCTGTACATGAGGTGACTGACAGGAAATGATAAAGTATTGGTGGTTGCGGGTGTGGAGGAGTGGGTTAATGGGAGGAGGTGTCAGTTACTGCTTCTTGGGGCGAGTAACTGTTTTGAGTAACTGGGGCGTTTCTGGTGTGGATGCAATGTAGCCTCCTCCATGACGGGATTGGGACAACAGTCCGTGAGTCGGGTGGGTGGGATCCTTCATGATGTTACTGGCCTTTAGGCCACCTTTTTGTATCCATCTCCCTGATGGTGGACAGGCACCTTTTTGTATCCATCTCCCTGATGGTGGACAGGCTGATGTCACTGATGCTTTGGGCAGTTTGGACCGCCAGTTCAGAGCCTTCCTGTCAGCTGTAGTGCAGTTTCCGTACTGTGCAGTGACGCAACGAGTTAGGATATTCTCCACTGCGCACCTGCAGATTGAAATGCGTGTGGATATACAGTGCACAGCCCAGCTCTCTACAGCCTCCTCAGAAAGCGGAGGGTCGGTGAGTTTACTGTGACGGTGTAGGATGTGTTCTGGCACCATGAGAGTTTGAGACTGCTGACAGTTTCCACTGCCACGTCACTGATGTAAAGAGCGATGTGAGAGGTGCGAGTTCTCCCAAAGTCAATAACCATCTCCTTTATCCTGCTGACATTGAGGAAGAGGCATCAGGCTCAGCGCTCTTCCACCTCCTCTCTGTCGGCCATCTCACAGTTGTTGGCGATGAGCCCCACAAGTGTGGTGTCATAGGCGACCCTGACGGTGTGATTACTCAGGTGTTTGACTGTGGAGTCATGTGTGAGCAGAGTGTACAGCAATGGGCTCAGCACACAGCCGTGGGGACACTGTGCTGAGGAGGACAGGAGACAGGAACTGTTGTACATCCTGACCATCTGATGGATAGCATGATGGGTTGTTTTTGGTATTTCAAATTCTTCTTTCTGTTCTTCACTCAATGACATCTCTGCTGATACACCCTCTGGACCGTACGTAATGGATGTGTCCGGTTAAAGAAAGAGTTTCTGCTCTGTGTTCGGTAAGGACCAGTTGATAATAAATCAGCTGAAATAGTTCAGTATACAGGGTGGTAGAATGTAAATACATCAGAGGTTTACATGTCAGGAGAAGGTGTCGTAGATAATCAGCGTCGCTGTGCAGTTCAAGACTGTCTGTACCTCGAAAGCAGAGCTGTCCTGCAAGTCTATTCCAGCAGAAGACTCCCATGTGTCCTGGAAATGGAAAATAAAGTCAGTAATAGCGTATCCCGCTGTCTGTCTGCACCTGGTGACATTTACAAAATCAATATGCTGACGTGCTGTCCCATCAGTGGCAGCCTTACACAGTCCCTTTAACCACGTTTCCATGGTAACATTATTAATGTCATTAATTGTTCGTGTCCAATCTCCATCTCTTCGTCGATGGAGTTCAAAAACTCTTTCTACTGCACGTCACGCTGGGATTCGAGCTCTTTGTTCTGTCGTCTGCTAACATTAAAACTTCATCCAGAATCTTGGATCCGGGCTGGACTCGGGCTGTCTTAGACTCTGTAGGTGGGTATATAAGAACATACGAAGATAATAATTAGGAGCAGGACTCGGCCATCTGGCCCATCGAGCCTGCTCCGTCATTCAATAAGATCATGGCTGATGTGGCCAAGGACTCACCTTCACCTACCTGTCCCTTAACCCTCCATAACCCTTAATTCCCATACGATGCAAAATCTATCCACCCTTGTCATAAAAATATTTACTGAGGTTGCCTCTACTGCTTCATTTTGCAGAGAATTCTACAAATTCACCACTCCAGGAAAAGCAGTTCCATCTCATCTTCGTCCTAAATCTACTCCTCAGAATCTTGAGGCTATGTCCGGAAGTTCCAGTCTCACCTCCCAGTGGAAGCAACTTTCCTGCCTAAATCTTATCTATCCCTTTCATAATTTTATATGTTTCCATAAGACCTCGTCTCATTCTTCTGAATTCCAGTGAATATGTCGCAGGTGTTTTAACCTCTGTCCACAATCATTGTGGAAAATCATTTATTTTACCATGAGATCATAGAGAGTCCACATTTGTGGAACGCTGAGTTTGAGGGAAATCATCTTGTGTTTGGTTCCAGTAGCAGACAAGTGTATGTGTCCATATCAGAACAGAGGCGTTAGTTAGAACGTTCTTTCCCAACCGTCCACACTTATCTCATCTGTACAGCTGTATTATCGCTCTGCTGAGGGGCTGTGGTCAGCACAATAATCTTAGTACTACAGACTTGCAACTGAATTGGATAAATACAGGCTGTCAAGTCACAAAGTTTTAACAGCACACAATTCTTTTAACCCTCTCTTCCCCCTCACTTCCCTTCTCTGTCTGCCACCCTCACCTTCTCTCCATATCTCTCCCACCAATCTCCGCCCTCTGAATGAGAGGGAAATCAGCTTGTATTTGGTTCTAGTAGCAGACAAGTGTGTATGAACTCCTCAGAGCAGAGGAGTTAATTCAGAACGTTCTTTCCCATCCGTCTACACTTATCTCATCTGTACAGCTGTATTATCGCTCTACTGAGGGGTTGTGGTCAGCACAATGATCTTAGTTAACAGACTTGCAACTGAATTGGATAAATACCGGCCATCGAAAAAATCATAAAGCTTTAACAACACACAACACTTTTAACCCTCTCTTCCCCCTCCCTACCCTTCTTTCACTACATCTCTCACCCCACCGACTCTCCCCCCACCCTTCCCCCACTCTCCACCCTCTGAGTTAGAGGGAGCTCAGCTTGAGTTCGGATCCAGTAGCAGACAAGTGTGTGTGACTTTATCAGAACAGAGGAGTTAATTCAGAACGTCCTTTCCCAACCGTCCACACTTATCTCATTTGTAGAGCTGTATTATCGCTCTACTGAGGGGTTGTGGTCAGCACAATGACCTTAGTTCTGCAGACTTGCAACTGAATTGGATAAATACAGGCTATCGACGAAGTCACAAACTTTAACAGCACACAACTGTTTTAACCCTCTCTCCCCCACCCCCTACCTTCTCTCCATTCTCCTCCCTCTGAGTTACAGGGAAATCAGCTCATGTTTCTATTTGGGAAAAATCCACAAGGTCCCAAAGCTTTAACAACACACAGCTCTTTTCACCCTCTCTGCCCGCCCCCCTCCCCTTCTCTCCATTCTCCTCCCTCCGAGTTACAGGGAAATCAGCTTGTGTTTCTATCTGGGAAAAATCCACAAGGCCACAACGCTTTAACAACACACAGCTCTTTTGATTTCATATTTCAAATATTCTTCCACAGGGCTGATGACTATAAATGCTTTGGCGCTGCCAGTTCAGAGAGCTGACACGTACCTGCTGTCACAGAGAAGGCACAGCACTGCTACTGCTTTAGAAGTTTTCACAAGTTCAGCTTGTCGTCTAAAACTCTGACAAACTTCGATAAATGCATGATAGACAGCATCCTGACTGGTTGCATCACAGCCCGGGACAGAAACCGGTTCCCATGAACGGAAAATTCTACAGAAAGTGCTGGACATCTCCCAGCCAGCAAAAAAAAATTCAGCACATCGACAAGAAGTGCTGCCACAAGAAAGCAGCATCAATGATAACACCTCCCACCCGCTCAGGCCACGCTCTCTTCCCGCTGCTGCCTTGGGGAAGGAGGTCCCACACGCATGGACACATTTTCCAGGCCTCTGCAACTCATCGTCTCAGCATTATGAGTCTGTCGGTCTTCGTGTGTAGTTTATTTTTATTTTATTACATTTTTCTGTTCTACTGTGCATGCCCGTCAGAAAATGAATATCATGGTCGTACATGGTTATGTATATGTACTTTCATAATAAGTTTAATTTCAAATTTGAGCAAAGACGCAGAAGCACACAGACATCCATCCAAAGGCAGAATGAGACACACACTCACAAACTCACACTCACATACTCACACACACACTCACACACTCAGACTAACAGACACACACACACAAACACACTCACACACACACACACTCACACAGACACACACACTCACACACACACACACCCACACAGACACACACACTCACACTCACACACACTCACACACACACTCACTCACACAGACACACACACACACAAACACACTCACACAGACACACACACTCACACTCACTCACACAGACACACACACTCACTCAGACTAACAGACTCACACTCACATACTCACACACACACTCACACACTCAGACTAACAGACACACACACAAACACACTCATACACACACTCACACACACACACTCACACACACACGCACACTCACACACACACTCACTCACACAGACACACACACTCACACAGACACAGACACACACACACACTCACACAGACACACACACTCACAGACACACTCACACACACACACACTCACACAGACACACACACTCACACACACACTCACACACAGACACACACACTCACACAGACACACACACAGACACACACACTCACACACACACTCACTCACACAGACACACACTCACACTCACTTTCACAGTCAGACACACACACTCAAACACTGATCCACACCTGCTCGCGCAGAGAGGCACACAGGCCATGAGACTCATACGAAACACAGACAGACACACACGTGGAGATACACACACGTGCTCGCACAGACACATGCTGTGTACAGTACATGCACACTCACACACATCAATAGAAGCAAACACGCACACAGACTCAAATACACATGCAGACATCACAAGAATCCCGGCCCTGTTGCAAGGCCTGTGGAAAGGATGTGGGAGTGTCCTTTTGAAATGGAGATGAGGAAGAATTTCTTAAACCAGAGATTACTGAATCTGTGAAATTCCTTGCTACAGCCAGCTGTGGAGGTCGTCATTATTAATATTTAAGGCAGAGGTTGATAGATCCTTGACTGGTCAGGGCATGAAGGGATACAGGGAGAAGGCAGGAGACTGGAGCTGAGAGGGATAATGAATCAGCCGTGTTGAAATTACGGTGCAGACTCGATGAGCCAAATGGCCTAATTATTCTCCTGTAACTTGTGGTCTCATAACAAACTCTCATTCAATGTCAGCAAGAGCAAGGAGCTGATTATTAACCCCAGAGGGAGGGAACAGGAGGTCAATGAGCCAGTCCTCATCGGGGATCAAAGGTGGACAGGGTCACCAATCTCAAACCTTTGTAATCACCTTCAAGGCTCTTCATCTCATGTTATTAATATGCATTATTATTATTATTATTATATTTATTTATTTATTTTCTTTTGTATTTGCATAGTTTGTTGTTTTTTTTTGCATATGATTTCCTTTTTCTTTTGTCTGTCCTGTTGAGTACAGTTTTTAATGTTGGCACGTGGCCAAGTGGTTAAGGCTTTCGTCTAGTGATCTGAAGGTCGCTAGTCGAGCCTTGGCTGAGGCAGCGTGTTGTGTCCTCGAGCAAGGCACTTAACCACATATTTGCTCTGCGACGACACCGGTTGCAAGCTGTATGGGTCCTAGTGCCCTTCCCTTGTACAACATCGGTGGCGAGCAGAGGGGAGACTTGCAGCATGGGCAACTGCCGGTCTTCCATACAACCCTGCCCAGGCCTGCACCCTGGAAACCTTCCAAGGCGCAAATCCATGGTCTCGCGAGACTAACGGGTGCCTGTTTGTGAATTCTATTATGGTTCTTTGCTTTACTGAGCTTGCCCACAGAAAAACGAATCTCGGGATCCCAGCAGAAGTGGTTCAGGCAGGTTCGATGTTGTCGTTTAAAGTTAAATTGGATAGAAATATGGACAGGAAAGGAACGGGGGGTTATGGGCCGAGTGCAGGTTGGTGGGACTAGGTGAGAGTAAGAGTTCGGCACGGACTAGAAGGGCCAACATGGCCTGTTTCTGTGCTGTAGTTGTTATACGGTTATATGAGGGGTTGGTCATGACGAAAATCAACTCCTGTCTGTGCATGGACCTGGACCCACTGCAATTTGCTGATCGCCACAATCTGTCCACAGCAGATGCAATCTCACTGTCTCTCCACTCAGCCTTAGATCAGCAGGACAATAGCAATACACAAGTCAGGCTGCTGATTACAGCTCAGTGCTCAACACAATCAGACCCTCAATTGTAATCAACACGCTCCAAACCCTGGGCCTCTGTACCTCCTTCTGCAACTGGATCCTCACCAGGAGACCACAGTCTGTGTGGATCAGAAACAACATCTCCTCCTTGCTGACAATCAACACTGACACACCTCAACGATGCGTGCTCAGCCCACTGCTCTGCTCTCTCCACACCCACGTCTGTGTGTATAGACACATATATAACCTTGACCTCAACATCATTAACACCAGTCCTCATCGTTGGATCAGAAGTGAAAAAGGTAGCAATTTCCATTTCCTGCCTGTCAACATCTCTGAGGAACTATCCTGGGCCCAACATATTGATGCAGTTACAATGAAGGCACAACATCGGCTATATTTCATTCGGAGATTGAGGGAATCGGTCTGTCACTAAAGACACTTGCAAATTTCTACAGACGTACTGTGGAGAGCATTCTAACTGGTTGCATCACTGCCTGGTGTGGAGAGGCCACTGCACAGGATCGGAAAATGCTGCAGAAAGTTGTAAACTCAGCCAGCTCCTTCATGGACACTGGACTCCACAGCATCCAGGACACAGTCAAAAGATGATGCCATCACTAAGGACACCCAACACCCAGGACAGGCCGTCTTCTCATTGCTACCATCAAGGAGGATGTACAGGGCCCCGAAGACACACTCACCGGTTCAGAAACAGCATCTTCCCCTCTGCCATCAGATTTCTAAATGGACAATGAACTCCAGAACACTTCCTCAGTATTTTCTCTCGCTTTTTGCAGTGCTCTTCAAATTTAATTTTATACATACTGATTGTAATTTGTAGTTTTTATCACTAGATATTGCAATGTACTGCTGTCACAAAACAACAAATTTCACCACATATGCCGGTGATATGAAACTGATTCTGATACACAAACACACACAGCTGGGCTCAGACACACAACACTCCCACATTCCTCCCTTTGTGACTCCCTGCTTGCTCCGTGGCCCCCGGTATGAAGCTCAAACTGTTGCAACACCTGCCCTTTAAATTCATGTCTGAGGGTGTATTATATCTGTTCACTGTTTGAGATCGATATTAAATGAAGAGCATTGAATGGGAAGGAGGGTTTGAATACAAGAATAAAGATTTCCTCTGAAGGTATATGGGGTCCTGGTGAGAGTGTACATGGAACACTGTGCCCAGGTCTGGTCTCCCGCCCAGAGTCAGCCTGTGGGATGAAGGGAATGAGTGAAGATTTCCCAGCTTGATAAGGGAGGTGAGGTAGTGTCCTCAGAAATAGTATACTGACTAGTCCTGTCTCAAAATTAGAGAACTAAGGCCTGTATTGTGCTATAGGTTTTCTATGTTTTTATGTTTTTAAACACTCGATTTCCATACATTCCACACGTTTCCATACATTCCACACTTTTACATAAAGGAGACGTTATTGATATTGGCCTACAACAAGGAGGATCAGACGGGGAGCTCCAGGTTTTAGAATGGGCACTACTACAACCATTTTCCATGAGGAAAGTCGATGGCCAAACCTCAAAATACGATTCAAAATGTTAATATTTTCAAAAAAGGAAATTTGATACATACCTGTTGAATCAAGAATTTCTTCTACAAGTTCCTGATACATTTTGTTCCCATTCACAACTCTCTACTCTGCCCTTTTCCTTACAAAACTGGCAACCCCACCCCTCTGCCAACTAACCTGTCAAGCCGAACGACAATATAATCCTGCACAGGAATAAAAACTTAAAATGTGCAGGTTTCCTGAATAGATATAACATTGGAAAACTTTGACAAATGAGAAGTAAACTTCTTAAAGTCGTGACCACTATAAATCAGAGTTCTCGCATTTCATTGCAATATTTTAATCGTGTTATGTATGTTCACAAGTAGACTGGGATACAGACACCCCACCCAACAAATCTTCATTTTTAAAGCCTCCAACAAAACACCAGTTACACCAAGATACCTTTCTGCAGCTTTCACAATAATTTTAATTTACTCAGTAGGATGGGATGCCTGAGCAGTACAATTCACCACATCATTTATAAACATCACAAACTTCATTTTATCCGGCAGTGAAGTATCTTTGGTGGGAGAACTGTGATGCTGGCATATCCACTGACGTCACAGTCTGTGCTCTGACTGGGAACACTTTATCCAGTTTACCTGCTCTGCTTGCTGTACTTGTCCATAACAGGCCCTTCTGCTCACTGTGTCGTTCTGAACCAACTGAACCGGATATTTCATGCCTTACTAAACCAATCCCTCTGCCTACTCAAGGAACACATCCCTCCATTCTCCACACATTCAGGTGGTATCTAATAGACTCCATCACACCTGCCTCCACCACCACCCCTGACATTCATTCCAGACACCCGTCACTATGAGTATAAAAAACAGAACTTGAAACACAAACCTCCCTTACAATTCTGAGTCAGGTTTTTAACATCTTTTGTAACTGTTTTTTTTTAAACAGCAGCTGTGCCGAGAAAAGATGCAAAATTACACTAAATTACAAAATACATAAATAGTGCAAAAAGGACCAATGAGGTAGTTTTTTTCTCTTTTCTCCTGAAGTGCATGCCCTCAGGTATTAGACATTTCCTCCATAGAGATCAAAATACGGGTTGTCCACTCTGTCTGTGCCTCTCACGTTCCTGTAAACGTCTGTCAGACCTCCCTCAGCCTCAGCCGCTCCAGAGAAACTAGATCCCGAGATTGTCCATTTTCACTTTATCCAGGCAGCATCCTGTTTAGCCACTTCCACTCACCATCCAAGACCTCTGCATTATTCTTACATTAGAATGCAGTTCTCCAGATGCAACATTACTGCCTGACACTGGAACCAGTATCTGGAGTTGTGAACTCGGATTCCAAGCTCCCTCAGTAGATCAATACTGTCCAATCCCGCCCCATGAATATAACCGCAAGGGGGTAATGCTGAGCCTTTATAACACTCTAGTCAGACCGCACTTGGAGTATTGTCAATAGTGTTGGGCTCCATATCTCAGAAAGGATCGGTTGTCATTGGAGAGAGTCCAAAAGAGGTTCAAAAGCATGATTTTGGGAATGAAGTGGTTAACATATGAAGAGCATTTGGCAACTTTGAGCATGTACACCCTGGAATTCTGAAGAATGCAGAGGGGATCTCATTGAAACCTGTTGAATGATGAAAAGACCAGATAAGGTGGATGTGGAGAGGATGTTTCCGATGGTGGGGCTATCAAAATCCAGAGGGCACAGCCACAAAAAATGAGGGTCCACCTTTTCAAACAGAGGTAAGTTTATTAGACAGGGAGTATTGGATCTGTGGAATGCTCTGCACAGACTGCGGTAGAGGCCAAGTCTGTGGGTATATTTAAGGCAGAAGTTGATTGTTTCCTGATCGGTCAGGGCATCAAAGGATATGGTGAGAGGTCAGGTGCATGGAATTGAGTGTGATCTGGGATCAGCCATGACAGAAAGGCAGCAGACTCGATGGGGTGAATGGCTTAATTCTGCTCCAATTACTTATGGTCTTATGGACACAAACCCCCTTAATCATGATGAATCTCCTTTGCAGTCTTCCAGCACTAAACATCCTTTGTATGGAAAGCTGAGAAGAACTGAATACAACTTTTCAAGAACTTTGGCAAGTCAGGCACCATCTATTGGGGGGAATGGAGTCGATGTTTGGGACAGAACCTCTCTCTTACAGCACTGACACAGACCTTTCGGCCCAACCTTTCCATGCTGTACTGCGGTACACTTAAACAAATCCCTCTGCCTGTCTTTGACACAGAACATAGAAATCTACAGCACATTACAGGCCCTTCAGCCCACAATGTTGTGTCGACCATGTAACCTACTCTAGAAACTGCCTAGGAGTTCCCTATCGTATAGCCGTCAATTTTTCTAAGCTCCATGTGCCAATCTAAAAGTCTCTTACAATACCCTATTGTAACTGCATCTACCACCATTGTTGGCAGTGCAGTATGACTTGGATAGTTTAGGTGAGTGGGAAAATTCATGGCAGATGCAATTTAATGCGGATAAATGTGAGGTTATCCGCTTTGGTGGCAAAAACAGGAAAACAGATTATTATCTGAATGGTGGCAGATTAGGAAAAGGGGAGGTGCAACGAGACCTGGGTGTCATTGTACACCAGTCATTGAAAGTGGGCATGCAGGTACAGTAGGCGGTGAAAAAGGCCAATGGTATGCTGGCATTTATAGCGAGAGGACTCGAGTACAGGAGCAGGAAGGTACTACTGCAGTTGTACAAGGCCTTGGTGAGACCACACCTGGAGTATTGTGTTCAGTTTTGGTCCCCTAATCTGAGGAAAGACATCCTTGCCATAGAGGGAGTACAAAGAAGGTTCACCAGATTGATTCCTGGGATGGCAGGACTTTTATATGATGAAAGACTGGATCGACTAGGCTTATACTCATTGAAATTTAGAAGATTGATGGGGGATCTTATTAAAACATATAAAATCCTAATGGGATTGGACAGGCTAGATGCAGGAAGATTGTTCCCGATGTTGGGGAAGTACAGAACGGGGGGGGGGGGTCACAGTTTGAGGATAAAGGGGAAGCCTTTTAGGACCGAGATTGGGAAAAACTTCTTCACACAGAGAGTGGTGAATCTGTGGAATTCTCTGCCACAGGAAGCAGTTGAGGCCAGTTCATTGGCTATATTTAAGAGGGAGTTAGATATGGCCCTTGTGGCTAAAGGGATCGGGGGTATGGAGAGAAGGCAGGTACAGGGTTCTAAGTTGGATGATCAGCCATGATCATACTGAATGGCGGTGCAGGCTTGAAGGGCCGAATGGCCTACTGTACCTATTTTCTATGTTTTTCTATGTTTCTATTCCAGACACCATCCACACTCTGTGTGAAAAACTTAACCCCTGACATCCCCCTTGTACCGACTTCCAAGCACCTGAAAACTATGTCCCCTCCTGTTAGTCATTTCGCTCCCTCTTTCATATCCACATTCCTTTTGTAGTGAGGTGACCAGAGTTGAACACAGTACTGCAAGTGGGGACTAAATGTCTCCTAATATAGCTTCACCATTCCCTCACAGCTCTTGAACTCAGTCCCACGGTTGATGAATCCATCACACCAGACGCCTTCTTAACAACACTGCCAACCTGCGCAGCAGCTTTGAGTGTCGTATGGACACGGACCCCAAGATCTCTCTGACCCTCCACACTGCCAACAGTCTTACCATTAATGTTATATTCTGTGTTCAAAACTGACCTGTCAAAATGATCCGCTTCACACGTATCTGGGTTGAACTCCATCTGCCACTTCTCAGCCCAGTTCTGCATCCTATTTATTTTCCGCTGTAATCTCTAACAACCCTCCAGACTCTCCACAACACCCCCAACTTTTGTGTCATCAAGTCCAGTCGCTTTTATTGTCATTTCGACCATAAACTGCTGGTACAGTACACAGTAAAAACAAAACCACGTTCCTCCAGGACCCTGGTGCTACATGAAACAACACAAAACTACACTAGACTGTGTGAGACAGCACAAGGCTACACTAGACTACGTAAAACAACATAAAAACTGCACTAGACTACAGCCCTGCACAGCACTACATAAAGTGCACAATACAGTGCAGGGCAGTACAATAATTAATAAACAAGACAATAGGTGCAGCAGAGGACAAATTACAATATAATAATAAATGATGTAGATGTCAGTCTAGACTCTGGGTATTGAGCAGTCTGATGGCTGGGGGGAAGAAACTGTTGCACAGTCTGGTCGTGAGAGCCCGAATGCTTCGGTACCTTTTGCCAGATGGCAGGACGGAGAAGAGTTTGTGTGAGGGGTGCAATAGACAATAGGTGCAGGAGTCGGCCATTCGGCCCTTCGAGCCAGCACTACCATTCACTGTGATCATGGCTGATCATCCACAATCAGTACCCCGTTCCTGTCTTCTCCCCATATTCATTGACTCCGCTATCATTAAGAGCTCTATCTAACTCTTTCTTGAAAGCATCCAGAGAATTGGCCTCCATTGTCTTCTGAGGCAGAGCATTCCACAGATCCACAGCTCTCTGGGTGAAAATGTTTTTCCTCAACCCCGTTCTAAATGGCCTACCCCTTATTCTTAAACTGTGGCCCTGTTCTGTACTCCCCAACATTGGGAACATGTTTCCTGCCTCCAGTGTGTCCAATCCCTTAATAATCTTATATGTTTCAATCAGATCCCCTCTCATCCTTCTAAATTCTAGTGTATACAAGCCCAGTCGCTCCAATCTTTCAACATATGACAGTCCCGCCATACCGGGAATTAACGTTGTGAACCTACGCTGCACTCCCTCAGCAGCAAAAATGTACTTCCTCAAATTTGGAGACCAAAACTGCACACAATACTCCAGGTGTAGTCTCACCGGGGCCCTGTACAACTGCAGAAGGACCTCTTTGCTCCTATACTCAATTCCCCTTGTTATGAAGGCCAACATGCCATTAGCTTTCTTCACTGCCTGCTGTCCTGCATGCTTACTTTCAGTGACTGATGTACAGGAACACCCAGATCTTGTTGTACTTCCCCTTTTCCGAACTTGACAACATTCAGAGCATAATCTGCCTTCCTGTTCTTGCCACCAAAGTGGATAATCTCAAATTTATCCGCATTAAACTGCATCAGCCACGCATCTGCCCACTCACCCAACCAGTCCAAGTCACACGGCATTCTCATAACATCCTCCTCACATTTCACACTGCCACTCAGCTTTGTGTCATCTGCAAAGTTGCTAATGTTACTTATAATCCCTTCATCTAAATCATTAATGTATATTGTAAATAGCTGCGGTCCCAGCACCGAGCTTTGCAGTACCCCACCAGTCACTGCCTGCCATTCTGAAAAGGACCAGTTAATCCCTATTCTTTGTTTCCTGTCTGCCAACCAATTTTCTATCCATGTCAGTACCCTACCCCCAATACAATGTGCTCTAATTTTGCCCACTAATCTCCTATGTGGGACCTTATCAAAGGCTTTCTGAAAGTCCAGGTACACTACATCTACTGGCTCTCCCTTGTCCATTTTCATAGCTACACCCTCAAAAAATTCCAGA
Organism: Mobula birostris; assembly: GCF_030028105.1. NCBI lineage: Eukaryota > Metazoa > Chordata > Chondrichthyes > Myliobatiformes > Myliobatidae > Mobula > Mobula birostris. Next base: position 63,235,411 of record NC_092389.1, on the reverse strand, counting down.
AGATTAGTCAAGTGTGATTTCCCCTTTGTAAATCCATGCTGACTCAGACCAATCCTGTTACTGCTATTAAAATGTGCTGCTATTTCATCTTTTATAATTGACTCCAGCATCTTCCCCACCACTGATGTCAGATTAGCTGGTCTATAATTCCGATTTCTGTCTCCCTCCTTTCTTAAAAAGTGCGATAACATTAGCTACCCTCCAATCCACAGGAACTGATCCTGAATCTATAGGACATTGGAAAATGATTACCAATGCGTCCACGATTTCTAGAGCCACCTCCTTAAGTACTCTGGGATGCAGACTATCGATTCTGGGGATTTATCACCCTTCAGTCCCATCAGTCTGTCCAACACCATTTTCTGCCTAATGTGAATTTCCTTTAGTTCCTCCGTTACCTTAGGTCCTCCGGCCACTATTACATCTGGGAGATTGTGTCTTCCCCAGTGAAGACAGATCCAAAGTATCTGTTCAACTCGTCTGCCATTTCTTTGTTTCCATAATAAATTCACCCGTTTCTGTCTTCAAGGGCCCAACTTTGGTCTTAATTAATGTTTTCCTCTTCACATATCTAAAAAGCTTTTACTATCCTCCTTTATATTCTTGGCTTGCTTACCTAATCTTTTCTCCCCGTTTTGCCTTTTTAGGTATCTTCTGTTGCTCTTTAAAAGTTTCCCAATCCTCTGGCTTCCCCCTCATCTTTGCTATGTTATACTTCTTCTCTTTTATTTGTATACTGTCCTTTACTTCCCTTGTCAGCCACCGACGCCCCTTACTCCCCTTCGGATCTTTCTTCCTCTTTGGAATGAACTGACCCTGCACCTTCTGTATTATTGCCAGAAATACCTGCCACTGGTGCGTGGGGCCCTTCACAATACTGTTAGCTTTGCGGGGCAGCGTATGGTGTAAATGTCTGTAATCAGCGGGGCCTTCTGGGAGTTGTAGTCATACCCCTCGCCTCCTCGCACGCTCCCTGCAAAGACATTTTTCCTCAGCTGCCACAAGCTTTGCCGGAACGGACTGACTGAGGCGACGAAGGGGAACCGCGCCCGTCCTTGTGGACGCCGAGTCCGGCGACCATCGACAGCAGCGACTCGCTGAACTTCGCCATGGCCATGGAGCGGAAGAGGAGGGGCCGAACATGGGGCAGATTTCCACCAGCCTATCGTAGCGCAGACCCACCACTAACCCCTGCAGTCAGTGGCTACAGTGGATGTCGGTCAAATCAGAATTCACACGGTGATTAGTTAATATGAACGTCAGTCAGCCTCCTGTCCTGACGCGCTTGAGGTTGGATTTACTGTATATCGGGGACTGGAAGCCGATATATTTGAATGTGTTTGGTAAAGCAAATTGGGAGAAATGTAAGTTTTTATGTGACGATGCATCAGTCTCCGAGTAACACTATTAATAATAGAAGGGCACAGGCCGTGATGAGGAAGGCGGTGATTTACTGGAATTATATTGAGATAATATTTGAAGGGATATTAAACTTGGAGGTGTTTGCGATGTGGTTAAGGAAATGGGGGGATTTGAAATGATCATATTATTCCAGCGTTGATTAATGAGGGCAAAATGATTGTGACTGAAACAGGGGAGGTTGTGTTACTGGCTGGGTCATTTGCTGTCATTCAAAATCAAGACCATTTAAGTGAAGAAGTTAAACAATGTAGGGATATGTTTTTCAGTGAATAAATACCCTGATGTGTTGGAACCCAGTCATAGTATCACTGATGTAGAGTTTTCTTTGCAGAAATTTAAGAAATCTATTATTAATTCAGGTCAGGCACCCCAGGGAAGTGTGATATATATAATTGTAATTCTCTCTCGTGAAAATATTAAATTTTTGAATTGTGTTTGGAGATCAGGCCATCTTCTTCCCTCATGCAATATGGCAGCAGTTGTGCCTGTTCTGAAACCTGGGAGATCCCCGTCTGATCCTTCTCGTTTTGGGCCTTTATCGTTAATGTCTCATTCATGTAAACTGATGGAATGTATGGTAATCGAGTGCTTGAGTTATATTTTGGAAAAGAGAGGTGATATAGCATTTTATCAGAGTGGATCTTGGAAGGGCAGAAAAACATTAGATTCAGTTTTAGATTTGGAAGATGATATTAGGAAAGCACAGTTAAATAAAGATGTTGTAATAGCAGTATTATTTGCTATTGTTACCACATATGATATGTTATGGACAGAAGGACTTTTGATCAAATTTTGGAGATTAGAAATGAGGGGAGATTGCATAATTTATCTGAGTTTTTTATTTGGACGGACTGCGCAGGAATGGGTGGGCACATGATATGAAATTATATGATTAAATTCTTGAGGAATAGTCTGTCATAAGTTTTCCAGACATGCGGATGGATAATAAACTGACATGGAAGCACCCTATCAGTAAAATAATTTATATGTGTGGCTATTCTAGGGTGCAACAGGAAAATCTTTGTTGATTTTCTATATTTGTTTAATTCAATCTGTTCTTGATTCTGGCTATGTGGCTTAAGGATCAGCTTCATCTTCAACTTTATTCTGTTTGGGTGTGATACCAGCACAGGCTTTAAGATTGTGTTGTGGTGCAGTAAGATCGTCTCCTGTTTCGGTTTTACTGGTTGAAATAGGATAATTGCCCTCACAATGACAGAGGGTGAAGTTGTTGTTAACATACTGGATTAATTTGAGGGGTAAAGAAATATCATCATGTTAAAGGTGTGCTAGAGGACTGTTGGGAACATCACAAGAAGAATGTTTTTAGTGTTGGGTGGCTGGGTTCTTATCAAACTGGGAATATGTGTGTATTGGATGATACAACATCTCCCACTGTAGCTTCCTCTGTAGCACCACCTTGTTTTTCCAATGACTTCAGTTGATTTTAGGTAACACAATAGGATTATGTTCTGCCTGAGAGTCTGCTGGTTCATCGGTATATTAATGAAAGTTGTTATCATACAGAAACCATTTTTGCGGATGGATGAAATGATAATTTAACTGGGAATATTGGTGTGGCTGTTTTCTTTCTTTGTGTCTGAATTGCAGGTAATGATAAAGAAATGACTTACCAGCCACTAATCAGTATATGAAGCATAATTCATTGTCATCCTTTTAGGCTTACAGTGGGTGGAAGAAATTGGTCCATGCTAATTTGTAATTTCTTCAGAATCCTTTTCGGTTTTGATAAGACTTAAAACAGATTCTAGCAGTAGGTCAGATTTGCTGTTAGAAACTCATCAAACAGTATTTCATATACAAGGTTTGGTTCATATGTCTGCACATTATGGATCCTGCACAGCGCACTGTTGAGGGAAATGATCAGGCTGACTGTTTAGCAAAAACACCTGTTAAAAGTTCAGCTGTGGAAATCAACCTTCCGCTTAGCAAATCAGAAGCTAAGGGTTAAGAATTAGTGGCTTATGGCAAGACTTGTAAGATAATGGACACAAGGACAGACACCTTTACAGAATACATAAACCTGTTGGGTTTATAGAAGAAGGCCTGAAAACAAGAAGGGGGAAGGAATTATATTGACAGAACTTGGAATTGTCCACACTATGCTTAATTATACCTTGTATCTAATTGGAAAACTTCATTCTGTGTCATGTACATTTTGACATTATGAAACTGTTAAACACATACTATTTCAGTGTGAAGCATATCAGGCTGAAAAATCAATTGCAGTCTCAGTATGAACTTTGGGGGCCAGATGGGAGTGACTTTAAGCTAATTCACAGCATTTACTGGGAAAAGGCATGTAATAATGGTAATGTCACAATTGTAATGAGAGATTTCAATATGCAAGGGGATTGGGAAAATCAGGTTGGTGTCAGATCACAAGAGAGGGAATTTGTTGAATGCCTACGAGATGGCTTTTCAGAGCAGCTTGTGCTTGGGCCGACTTGGGGAAAGGTCACCCTTCATTGGGTGTTGTACAATAACCCTGACCTTATTCAGGAGCTTAAAGTAAAGGAACCCGTCAGAGGCAGTGATCATAATATAATTGAATTCATACTGCAATTTCATAGGGAGAAGCTTAAGTCACATGTATCAGTCTCACAATGGAATAAAGGGAATTACAGAGGCATGAGAGAGGTGAATTGGAGCAGGATACTGGTGGGAGGACGGTGAGCAGAGGTGGCTGAAGCATCTGGGAATAGCTCACAAGGTGCAGGATAGACATGTCTCACAGAAGAAGTTCTCAAGTGGCAGGGGTAGGCACCCGTGGCTGACAAGGGAAGTTAGGGACTGCTTAAAACCTGAGGAAATGTCATATAAGGTAGCACAAGTGAGTGGGATGCTGGATTATTGGATTCTTTGAAAATCCAAAAAAAGGCAACTAACAAGCAATAAGAACGTTAAAGATGAAATATGAGGCAAATGAGCCAATAATATAAAGCTGGACACTCAGTTTTTTTTTCCCAGTTAAATAAGGAGTGAAACGGAGACGAGAGTTGCCATTGGACGACTGGAAAATGATGCTGATGGGGGACAAAGAAATGGCAGATGAACTTAATGAATACTTTGCAACAATCTTCACTGTGGAAGACACAACAGGATTGAGTGACTTTGCTGTTACAAAGGAAAAAGTGCTGGACAAACTCAAAGGTCTTAAGGTGGATGAGTCATCTGGACCAGATGGACTACATCCCAGAGTCCTGAGGGATGTTGAAGAGATAATGGATGCATTGGTCACGATCTTTCAAGAATCACTTGATCCTGGCATGGTCCAGGAGGACTGGAAAATAGAAAATTGCACATTTCAGAAGGGAGAAAGGCAAAAGAAAGGAAATTATAGGCCAGTTAGCCGAACCGCAGTAGTTGGGATAGTATTGTAGTCTTTTTTTGAGGAGGAGTTTTCAAGGTATTTGGCGACTAATGATAAAATAAGTCAATGTCAGCATGATTTCTGTGAAAGAAAGCCGGGCCTAACAAACCTTTAGAGGTCTTTGAGGAAGTGAAGAGGAGGGTGGACAAATGAGAGGCAGTGAATATCATTTACTTGGATTTTCAGAAGGCCTTTGATAAGGTAGCACACACGAGGCTGCTGAACACAATAAAATCCTATGGCATTACAGGAAAGATACTGGCATGGACAGAGGAATGGCTGACAGGCAGGAGGCAGCGAGTAGGAATAAATAGGGCTTTTTCAGGTTGGCTGCCAGTGACTGGTGGTGTTCCTCAGGGGTCAGTGTTGGGACTGTCACATTGTTTGTCAGTGATTTAGATAATGTAATTGATGGCTTTGTGGCAAAGTTTGTGGATGATGCAAAGAAAGGTGCAGGGGTAGGTAGTGCTGAGGAAGCAATACGATTACAGCAGGACTTGGACAAATTGGAAGAAGTGTTAAAAACATGGCAGATTGAATACAGTGTTGGGAAATATATGATCATGCATTTTGATCCAAGGAATAATATTACTCAGTATTATTTTACTGGACAGAAAATTCACAGGTGCCCGGGGCTTAGGAGTGCTCCTGCAAGAGTCCCAGAAGGTTATTTCGCATTTTGAGTCTGTGGTAAAGAAGGGAAATGCAATGCTGGCTTTTCTCTGAAGGGGAATAGAATATTTAAGCAAGGAAATAATGCTGAGCATTTATAAGACACAAGTTAGGCTGTACTTGGAGTTTAATCAACGTTTTGGGTCCCATATCTCAGAGAGGAAAGGGGAGTCTCATTGAAACCTACCGAGTGTTGAACGGACTAGATAGAGTGGATGTGGAGAGGTTGTTTCATGTGGTGGGGATACCCAGACTAGAGGACACAGTCTCAACATTGAGGGGAGACCTTTTGAACAGAGGTCAGGAGGAATATTTTTAGCCAGAGAGTAGTGACCCTGTGGAATGCTCTATCACAGACTGCGGTGGAGGCCAAGGCTGTGGGTATATTTAAGACGGAGGTTGATCATTTCCTGATCGATCAGGCCATCAAAATACATGGAGAGAAGGCAGGAGTATGGGGTTGAGTGGGATCCGGGATCAGCCATGATGGAATGGCGGGGCGGAGTCGATGGGCTGAACGGCCTAATTCTGCTCCTGTGTGTTATGGCCTGACCAAGATTCACCCTGACCCCCCTCTCCCAGTCAGCACCGCCCCCACTTGTCCCATTTAACCTGTCTCAGTGAAGGTGGACTTTAGGACCCGGGGGAGCTCAGGACCCGCCGCCCCGCGGCTGCTGCTGAATCTGCGGTGTTTCTGTTCCGTTGTCGGATGTGGTGAACGAGTTAAAATTAACGGATCGATAATTCTCATCTCGTGTTTATTTCACTCTCCGCACATTTATATTTACAGTGACTTTACTCCTGACGCCGGTCCCGGGACCCGACCCGTTTACAGACCCGGAGCGGAACCGGAGCAGATTCTCAGCCACTGGTTTTCATCCCGAGGCCAGAAGAAAGGATAAAGTTTCCCCGTGAATTTATTCCCAGTGAAGGTGTGGAGATGGGACTTGGTCTCCGCGTTGTAAAATGAAACTGCCCCGGACTGGTAACTGAGATAAACTCCCACCCTCCCGGGGATGGGACCGGCAGGGAGACGGGGCCCAGGGGAGATGAACACGTCACAATCCCGATGGAACACGTCACCAACCCGCCCGATGACCCAGAATCCGGTCTCCGGACTCAGTCTGTCCCCTCCCTCCCTCTCCACAGACTCTGCGGCGACTCCCAGACACCAGCCCCGATTCCCCGTCACATCCACCTCCCAGTAATGTCTCCCCGATGTGAATCCCTCCGATCCCAGCACACAAGCCCAGACTGTGAATCTCTTCCCGTTGTCAGGGAGATTCCTCCGGGTCCGGGTCCGTCTCACACTCTTCCGATCCTCAGACACCTCGAGATACGGATTCGCCGTTTCCACATCCAGGGTGACAGAGACTGGGGGGAGAAGCGGAGAATTAGAGAGTCCCCGGGGATCGGGAGGAGACTCGGGCAGCGCGGCCCCGGGGATCGGGGGGAGACTCGGGCAGCGCGGCCCCGGGAATCGCGGGGAGACTCGGGCAGCGCGACCCCGGGGATCAGGGGAAAGGCCGCTAGGCCTCAGGCGCGGTCGGGTGGCCGACACGAACCTTTCCCGTGGTTTGACCCACCGAAAGTGGATGGACAACCAATGTCTCCCCAAGGACTTTCTGCTGGACGGAGAGCAGAGATTTCCCGATCAAATATACACAAAATGCTGGAGGAACCGAGCGGGTCAGGCAGGAGGTGTGGAGAGAGATGGACAGACTACGTTTCAGGTGGACATCTTCCCTCAAGGATAGAAATAGACAGCAGAAACGATTGCGGGAAAGGGGTGGATTAAGATGGGAAAGAGGTGGGTGAATAGATTTAAACTGGAGGTCACGGAGTCCCATCGGCCCAACTTGTTTGTGCTGACCAACTTGCTCGAGTGAGCTAGTCCCATTTGCCCATTATTCTTTTCACCTTTTCTTATCCACGGCCCTGCCAGGATGTGTTGTAAAACATTCTCCCTGTACCCATCTCTACAGTTGATCAAGGGCCCGGTGTAAACAGAGATAACCCTCTTCCCTGTCCATTGTACCATGAATTTTAGTGCCATTAACAAACCTACTAACTATGTCACCGACATTATCATCCAAATCATTAATAGGAATGACAAACAACCCCGGCCCCAGCACTGACCTCTGCAGGTCACAGGCCTCCTGTCCTCTGTGTTTAAGAGACACTTGGACAGATACTTCAATAGGCAAGGCACAGAAGGAGACTGACCTAATGCTGGCCAATGCGATGAATGTAGATGGGTAAATAGGTCAGCACAGATGTGATGGGTCGAAGGGCACATTTCTATGCTGTACGGCGATGGTTCTGTGAACTGAATGGATAAGAACCCCCAAACCCCCCTCTCCCTTCGGGTGCTGGGAATTTCAAACAGACGGTGACCCCTGATCCTTGACTCCTCAGACAGGGAAACATCCTCCCTGTATCCTGCCTGTTGACCCCAGAAGAATTTTTTGTTTCCCTGAGATCTCCTCTCTTTCTTCTGAACAGGGAACAGAGAACATAGAACAGTACAGCACAGGAACAGGCCCTTCATCCAATGTTAACATTCATTTGTGAGTGTGAAGCGTGGAGTGGGGGAGTGTGAAGGTTCGAGACAGTAAAGGAGGTGATAATGGGAAACAGCAGCGGAGAGATAAACGGCAGATTGAACCAGAACCAGGTGGGAGAGGGGTGGAAAGCCTGTGGGTGAACTGTGTGTGTAGACGTAACGAGAAGCTGGAGTGGGACAAAGGTGGAGATGAGGATCCCTTTGTCCCCTTTCCCACAACCCCATCACTCGCAGCCCCTCAAGAGGAAAGGGGAGGAATTTTCAGGGACCCTTAAGCAACACATGTCCTGATGAAGTGTTTCAGTCTGAACTGTTGACTGTTTACTCTTTTCCATCGATGCTTCCTGACCTGCTGAGTTCCCCCAGCATTTTGTGTTTTTTGCTCTACTTTAAATATACTTAATTATTTGCCTCCACAGCTGCCTGTGGCAGATTCACTGTCCTGTGGCTGAAGAAATTCCTCCTCATCTCTGTTCTAAATCGACACCCTCTAGTCGAAGGCTGTGCCTTGTGTTCTCGACCCAGCCGCTATAGGAAACATCCTTCCGACATCCACTCTCTCCAGGTAGGTGTCAGTGAGATCAGGCCAAGACCCTTCATCAGGACCTGTGTTGCTTGGATTACCAGCATCTGCAGATTTTCTCATGTTTGATTTTTAAAGCAGAAGTTGATATGTAAACTTCTTGATTAGTCAGGGTGTCAAATGTTAATGGGGAGGAGGCGGGAGAGTAGAGTTGAGAGGGATATAAATCAGCCATTCTTCTGAACTCCCATGAGTACAGGCCCAGAACCATCAAACACTCCTCATATGTTAACTCTTTTATTCCCAAAATCATTCTGGTGAACCTCCTGGATCCTCTCTAATGCCAGCACATCTTTTCCGATATAAGGGACCCAAAACTGCTCACAATACTCCGTGTGGTCTGACCAATGCCTTATAAACACTCAGAATGACATCCTATTCGAATCCTCTCGAAATGAATGCTAACGTTGAGCTTGCTGAGCTTAACACTGACTCAAACTGCAATTAAACATAAGGGAATCCTGCACAAGGACACCCAAGTCCATTCTGCACCTCTGATTTTTGAATTTTCTCACTGTTTACAAAATCGTCTATGCCTTTATTCCGCCTGCCAAATTGCATGCACGACTTCGCTACTCGATAATCCATCTATCACATCTTTGTCCATTTTCGAATCTGTCTCTGTCCTTCCCCAGACTCTGAGCTTCTGCACCACTATCTTCCCCTTCACCTAACTTCATCTCATCTGCAAACTTGGCCACAAAGGCAACAATTCTGTCATCCAAATCATTCTTTGTCTATCTTGGCTTTGTGTTCCTCGAAGAATTCCAGCAGATTTGTCGGGTAAGATTTCCCCTTCAGGGAAGACACGCTGTCTTTGCCCTATTTTATCATGTGCCTCCATGTACCCAAAAGCAGTTCCATTAATACTGGACTCCAGCATCTTTCCAAGCACACCACATCCAGACTAACTCACCTGTAATTTTCTTTCCTCAGCTGCTCTGCCTTCTTAAAGAGTGAAGTGACCTGTGCAATTTTCATTCGTCTTGAATATCCAATTATCTAGTGATCCCTGAAAGATCATTACTAATGCCCCCATATTCTCTTCAGCTAACTCTTTCCGAACACTGGGGTGTAGTCCATCTGGTCCAGGTACCCTCAGACCATCAATCTTCCCACGCACTTTCTCCTCAGTAACATCAACAACACTCAATTCTGTCCCCAGACACTCTCACATTTCTGACATACAGCTGGCATCTTCCACAGTGAGGATTGACACAAAATATTAAATAAGCACTTCGACAATGTATTTTGTCACATGTCTCCTCTCCACTGTCATTTTCTTGGGGTCCAATATCCACTCTTGCCTCTCTTTTACTCTTTAGAGTTTTCTGTCCTCTTGAGTATTGTAGGCAAGCTTTCCCTCATATCTCATTTTCTCTCCTTCGGGCTTTGTAATTGCTTTCTGTTGATTATCAAAATCTCCTCAATACTTCAACATCCTGCTAATTTTTGCTCTATTGTATGCCCTCTCTTTCACTTTTATGCTGTCTTTGACTTCCCTTCTTAAACAAGGTTGCCTCATTCTCCGTGGATAATACTCCTCCGTCTTTGGGATTTACCTATCCAAATTGCCCCCAGAAATTCCAGTCTTTGTTGTTCTGCAATCATCCCTGCTGGTGTCCCCTCCCACTCTACTTTGGTCAGCTCTTCCCTCATGCCTCTGTAACTAACTTTACTCCACTCTAATACCGATACATCTGACTTTATCTCCCTCTCAAACACCAGGGTGAATTCTATCATTTTATGATCACTACTTCCTAAAGATTCTTTTCCCTTAGTCTCCCAAATCATATCTGGTTCACTATACAAATCCCACTCTAGAATTGCCTTTCTCCCATTGGGCTCAACCACAAGCAGTTCAAAAAAGCCATCTTGGGGACTTTCTACAAATTCCCTCTCTTGGGATGCAGCACCAACATGATTTTCCCAATCTACCTCCTTGTTGAAATCCCCCATTCCGACTGTCACATTGCATTTTTTTTTTCCATTTCCTAGTGTAATTTGTATCCCATTTCGACCCTGGTTACTATTTGGAGGCCTGTATATAATTACCATCAGGGTCATTTTACCCTTGCAGTTTTTTAACTCCACCCACAATGACTCAACATATTCCAATCCTATGTCAACTCTCTCTAAGGATTTCATTTCATTTTTTAGAACAGAGCCTCCCCATCCCCTCTGCCTACCTGCCTGTCCTTTGAATACAAGGTGTATCCTTGGATGTTGGGCTTCAACCAGCATCTCCTTTCAGCCACAACTCAGTGACGCCAACAACGTTATACCTGCCAATCTCTACCTGTGCTACAACATCATCTACCTTATTCCGTATACTGGAGCATTCAAATATAACACCTTCAGTCCTGTATTCATCAGCCTATTCGACACTGTCCACATGAACTTAAGCAAGATCTATGATATCAATGATAGACCACAGTTCGGGTATTGTCTGCATGTCCACTTCCTCGAATATAGTGAAACATAGAAACACAGAAAACATAGAGCACAATACAGGCCCTTCGGCCCACAAAGCTGTGTTGAACATGTCCCTACCTTAGAACTACCTAGGCCTTACCCATGATCCTCTATTTTTATAAGCCCCATGTAGCCATTCATGAGTCTCTTAAAAGACCCTGTCGTTTCCACCTGCAGCACCACCACCAGCAGCCCGTTCCGCGCACTCACCATTCTCTGCATAAAAAACATACCTCCGACATCTCTGTATCTCCTTCCAAGCACCTTCAAACTATGCCCTCTCATGCTAGCCATTTCAGTCCTGGGAAAAAGCCTCTGACTGTCCACGCGATCAATGCCTGTCATTATCTTCTACACCTCTATCAGGTCACCTCTCATCCTCCGTCGTTCCAAGGAGAAAAGGCCGAGTTCACTCAACCTATTCTCATAAGGCATACCCCCCTCCAAAAAAAAAACAGGCAACATCCTTGTAAATCTCCTCTGCACCCTTTCTATTGGTTTCCACATCCTTCCTGTAGTTGTAGTGAGGTGACCAGAATTGAGCACAGTACTCCAAGTGGGCTGACCAGGGTCTTATATACGTGCAACATTACCTCTCGGCTCTTAAACTCAATCCCACGATTGATGAAGGCCAGTGCACCGTACGCCTTCTTAACCACAGAGTCAACCCGTGTAGGATGTCATTACACTGGACAGGAAGAATCAGGAGGATGTTACCGGGACTGGGGGGTTTGGATTAAAAGTAGAGAGTGTTTAAGCTTGGGCTATTTCGCTATAGTGTAGGATGTTGATTGTTGATCCCTTATCGAGGTAAATACATTCACAACGGGCTGAGATAAAGTGAGTCTTTTTCTGAGAAATTGGAGTACAGAACCAGAGGGCTCAGATTGAAAGTGAGAGGGGAAGTTTTTATGAGGGATCTGTGGGGCAACATTCCCACAGACAGGTGGGTGGGCAGATGGAATTTGCTGTCAGATGCTGTAGAAACAGGTAAAATTAAAATAGTTTAAGATGAACTTACACAGGTACATAGATAGGAAGTGGTTAGAGGGATATGGGGCAAACACACACAAATGGGACATGCTCAAGAAGACATCTTGGTCTTGCAGATGTATGAAGTGGTTCATGGGTTCAAACCCTCCCAGATCATCCTCCTGAGGAATCTCACCCTGGAGTCTGTCTGTGAACTGTTGATGTGACATCACGTCAGAGGGCAGCTCTCTGCACAGAACAGACTGGGTAAGGACGGCAGGTTTCATTCCTAAGTCGGAACGTGGGCCTATTTCTTTGACCATGTGTCACACTCAGATATTATGTGTGTATATGTGTTACTCTGTGTGTGTGTGTGTTGTTTGTGGTAAATATCAGTGTGTCTGTGTGTACACATTGAAGGAGAGTGTGCACATTGAAATATTTGTATGGCACAGCGTGTCATCACATGTCTGGTGTGTGCTGCCAATGTGTGACATGTATGAGTTGTTTAAATAAATAAATTACCGTGTCTGAAGAGAATAGTTTCTAGGTTACTGAAGGAAATATCAACGTACATTGCTGCGTCTCTGACTACAATCTGCCAATCCTTCCTGTGTATGTGTGTGTCGGGCTGTTTTGCCAGTCTGGTTATGCTGTGTGTGCTTCTCCTGAGATGAAATCCTGAATGATGTCAATGCTGGCTGGGTTGTCTGGGCTCATTCTCACAATGCTTCAATGTTGTGGTCTGATAACCATAAGCCCATAAGACATAGGAGCAGAATTTGGCCATTTGGCCCACTGTGACTGCTCCACCATTCAATCATGGCTGATCCTTTTCTTCTCCTCCTCAGCCCCACTCCCCGGCCTTCTCGCCACAACCTCTGATACTGTGTGCAATCTAGAACCTGTCAAGTTCGGCCTTAAATATGCCCAACAACCTGGCCTCCACGGCTGCCTGTGGTAACGAGTTCTGCAAATTCACCACCCTCTGGCTGAAGAAATTTCTCTGCGTCTCTGTTTTTAAATAAGACACCCCTGTATCTTGAGGCTGTGCCCTCTTGTCCCAGACTCTCCCACTATGGGAAACATCCTTCCCACATCTACTCTGTCTTGGCCTTTCAACATTTAAAGGGTTTCAGTGAGATCCCCCATCATCTTTCTAAATTCCAGTGAGTACAGGCACAGAGCTATCAAACGTTTCAAGTCTGATAACCCTTTCATTCCTGGAATCATCCTTGTGAACCTCCTCTGGACCCTCTACGATGCCAGCACATCCTTTCTCAGATGAGGAGCCCAAAACTGTTCACAATATTCAAGGTAATGCCTCACCATTGCCTTATAAACCCTCAGCATCACATCCCTGCTCCTGTATGCTAAACTCCTTGAACTGAATGCTAACATTGCATTTACCTTCCTCACAACTGACTCTACCTGCAAGTTAACCTTCAGGGTGCTCTGCAGAAACACTCCCACACCCATCTGCATCTCAGATTTTTGAATTGTCTCCCCATTTTAAATAATCTGCATATTGTGCATGACCATGAATTTCCCAGCATTGTGTATCATTTGCCACTTTCTTGCCCAGTCTCCTCATCCAAGTCCTTCCGCAGCCTACCTGTTTTCTCAATACTACCGGCCCCTCCACCAATCTTATTATATGCCAACGTGTCCTATCTTGTCCAGTATCACCAAGTATTCCATAACCTCATACTTAACAATTGACACTAATGTCTTCCCACCCACAGAGGTGAGGCTAACTGGTCTATAACTTCATTTCTGCTGCCTTCCTCATGACTAAGAGTTGGGTGACATTTGTAATTTCCAGTCCTCTGACACCACACCAGAGTCCAATGATTTTTGAAAGATCATTTCAAATGCCTCCACAATGTCTACCGTTACCTCTTTCAGAACACTAGAGTGCAGTTCATCTCGTCTGAGTGACTTATGTCCCTTTTTCAGCACCTTCTCCCTTGTAACAGTAACTGTACTCACTTCTCTTCCCTCGCACTCTTCAACACCTAGCACAGTGCCAGTGTCTTCCACAGTGAAGACTGATGAAAATACTCATTTAGTTCGTCTGTCATCTCTTTGTCTCCTGTTATTATATATCCAGCCTCATTTTCTAGTGGTCCTATATCCACTCTCATCTCTATTTTATTTTTTCGCAATACTTGAAAGTCAATTTGATATTGTTTGTTTGTTTGACCTGCTGCGTTCGCCAGCAACTTTGATGTGTGTTGCTTGATATTGTTTGCTTACTTGTTTTATAAAGACAGGTGTGTAAAAAGGGCCTGAAGGATCATTGGAGACCCAAGTCACCCCAACAACAAACTGTACCAGTCGCTACCATACAGGAACTGGTATAGCAGCATAAACACCAGAACCAACAGGGTCCGGAGACAGCTTCTTCCACCAGGCTATCAAACTGATTAACTCGTGCTGAGACAACTGTATTTCTATGTTATATTGACTGGAATGTTATACATATTATTTTTCATAAATTACTATAAACTGCACATTTAGACGGAAGATTTTTCCTGCTCGTTTATACAAAGGATGTAAGTAGTAAAGTCAATTCAATTCAATTCCATATTTCATTTTTCCCCTCCCATTCATTTTTTTCAGTTCCTCTCTGTAGGTATTTAAAAGCCTCCCAATTCGCTGTCTTCCTATTAATTTCCACTTTGTTGTATGCCCACTCTTTGGCATTTACATTAGCTTGTCTTCCCTTATCAGCCACGATTGTACTATTTTGCCATTTGAGTATTTATTTATTTTTGGAATGTATCTATCCTTCACCTTCCTCATTTTCCCAGAATCTGACATCATTTCTGCTCTGCTGTCATCCCAGACAACATCTCCCCCCAATTTACTTTGGCCAGCTCCTCTTTCAGACCACTGTAATTTCTTTTACTCCTCTGGAATACTACAACGTCAGACTTTACTTTTTTCCTTATCAAATCTCAAGTTCAACTCAGTCATGTTGTGAGCATTGCCTCCTCAGGTTTTTTTCCTAAGATATCATCTCCAGTTCAATACACAACATCCAATCCAGTAGAGCTGTTCCCCGAGTTGGCTCAATGACAAACTGCACTAAAAAGTTATCACATGGCATTCAACAAATTCACTCTCTTGAGATCCATTATCAATCTAATTTTCCCAATTGACCTGCTTGTTGAATTCTCCCATGGCTATTGTAACATTGTCCTTTTCATTGGCCTTCTCTATTTCTAGTTGTAATCTGTGGTCCACATCCAGCTACTGTTGGGATCCTGTATATGTCTGTCATCAGTGTCATTTTTACTCTTGCAGTTCCTTCACTCAACCCACAAGGAATCAACATCTTCCAATCCTATGTTACATCTTTCTATTGATTTACCAGGAGAACCATATCACCCCCTCTGCCTACCTTCCTATACCACTGATACAGTGTGTAACCTTGGACATTCATCTCCCAACTACAACCATCCTTCAGCCATGATTCCCTGATGGCCACAACATCATACCTGACAATCTGTAACCGAGCAACAAGATCATCCACCTTATTTCTCACACTCCATGCATTGAGATATGACGCTTTGTGTACTGTATTTCCTATCCTTTTTCATTCTGCATCCCTAATGCACTGATACTCACCCAGCTGGCTGCAGTTTTGTCCTCGTATCTGGCTGCCCCATCTGACAGTCTGACTGCACACTATCTTTGCATTTTTACCATCAATCCTACCCCTTCACTCGTTCCTAACCACCCCCCCCCCCAACAAATTAGTTTAAACCCTCCCCAACAGCTCTATCAAACCTCTCTGTGAGAATATTGTTCTCCCTCGGGTCCAGGTGCAACCCATCCCTTTTGAGCAGGTCATTTCTCCACCAGAAAAGATCCCAATGATCCAAAAACCTGAAGCCCTGCCCCCTGCACCAGCTTCTCAGGCATGCTTTAATCTGCCAAATTATCCTGCTCCTACCCTCACCAGCACGTCGCACAGGCAGCAGTCCAGAAATTATAAACCTGAAGGTACTGCTTCTGAGCTTTCTACCAAGCTCTCCAAATTCTATTTTCAGGACCTCTTTGTTTTTACTTCCAGTGTCATTTGTCCCAAAATATACCAACATATCCAGCTGTTTTCTCTCACTCTCTAAAATGCTGCAGACACGACCCGAAGCATCCCTGATTCTGGCACCTAGGAGGCAACATACCATTCGGGTGTCCCACTCACATCCACAGATTCTCCTGCCTGTTCCCCGACTGAGTCCCCAATCACTACCACTCCCCTCTTTTCCCTCGAACAACAGTGAGAGTTGCAGATCCAGAAGGGGGAAGACCTGCGTCAATCAGAGTCTGCACTCACAGCGCATGAAGGACTTGTGTATGTTTCTGACAAGCCCGGTGATCACACTGATGCCCGCTTTTATTCCCTACAATATCATCAAGTCAGTATTAATTTCCCAGCTCCTGTGGTAGGATGCAAACTCATGTCTTGGCGTGTTAGTGCAGTGGCCTGGGATCAGGACCCAGTGGTTCATCTGTCAGTCCTGTGTATTGGTTGTATTGTGGCTCTGTGCTGGTGTGTTCAGGGGTCTGACATCTCCAGCTGACCATGTGACAGTGACGACTCCCCCCACCCCCCCTGCCAGTCGGTGGGGTTGACTTCAGTTCCCCTTCAGTCATTATTACAGCCAATCTTTGCCTTAAATAATAACAACTGTGTTTCATAAACAAGGTGAAATGAATCTTTGTAAATTTTACCTCGATTAATGGCATCAAGTGCTTCCCTCAGCACTGTGTTCAACAAATAGGGGTGAACAAATTTTTCCGCTGGTAGGGTCTCATCTGTCACTGAATATTCCTGGACATCATCATTAATCCTGTAAATAATAAACTGATGGTGATGAACTGCTATTCTGAACTATTTTACAAATCCATACAGGGTTTCAGTGAAGAGGATGTCCTACCTCCTGTTCCTACTAGTTTCCACCTGAAATAAATAAAAACACAAATCTGATTAGACTTGGACTTACCATCTACATCCTGAATTTTATCCAAATCATTACAAGGTGTTGAAAATTCCCTCTCCCACAGTCACTCACACACACACAAACAACACAGAACCACGAGGAAAATTACAGGTAATGTTTCTTAAAATTAGATCATTACTGAGAGGATGAAACTTACAGGAAAGACAGGACGGGTTGCGCATTTTCATCTGGATAAGACGTCAGGGTGATAAGATGGAGCAATTTAAGATCAATGATGAATTTGATTGTGTGCATGTGGAGAAAGTATATCTATTTATGGGCAGATGAAATTCCAGATGGATCTTAAAAAATCCCATAAGAAATTTAGTGAAGAGCACGTGGGACTCACAAGCACAGGAGTGATTGAAGCGGAACAGCAGAGATTGAATGTCATGGGGAAACTGGATGAACACGAGGGACCAGGGAGTTCGGGCACTGTTGCTGGGTGTGGTGAGTAGGTGGGAGGAGGTTTGTTTAGCAGGGAAGCAGATCGGAGAAGATGGACCGAATGGCCTGTTTATGATGGAGAATGGGATATTATTCTGTATGAAGTTTATCCGAGAAAGTAAAGAAACAGTGAATGTTTCCCTAATCTGATGGAAACTGGATATTGAGGATAAGTCTGATGTGTGGGTCACATTCTTTGTTCTCAGTGATTGACAGAGAGACCCTCACACCCACCACATCAGACACACTCACAGCCTGTGATTGGAACTGTGTGTTAATGGGAGATTTAGAGGATATTTAACAGGTAATTAAGGACACAGCCTGCAACTCTGTGTTATTTTCAGAGCAGATTACATTCTGTCCTGGGATGTACAGAAGTTGTGGAAGTCCAGTTCTGGGACAGCAACAACCCTGAATAGTTTCATCAATTGTCTGGTGAGACAGTTTACTGCCATTTGTAAATGCTGTGTGTAGGAGCAATGCACCTGTTTTCTGTCTGCAGTGTATTCTGTGTTACGTGTTTATTATGGTAACACGTCATGTGAGTGGGGGCGTGGGAAAAGCGAACCGAATAAGTTACATATTCGAACTTTGTTCTCAAAAGTTTTGAGCTGGGGACGGACGGATGTCATATCTTTGTTGAACGATACGTTGCAGCTTAACTTACGATTTATAATACTTAAGATTCATCGCTTCTAGATTGTATGTTGCTTATAGACGATCGAATACATATCTTAGACATTTTGGAAAGTCATCATTGGAGTGATTGGAGGGTGCGTCATTCAAGTATAACAATCTGTGTGAGGTTGCCTGCAGCGGCAATTGATTTGTTAGAACTGGTCACTGTGCTGTGTTTATTTCAAATATACCACTGTTCATTTTGTGCTCTTTGACAGGAACAAATTGAAATATAATCCCTCACCTTGAGAAATATCACACTGTCTTTTTGATCCATCTGTTCCTTTAACTTTGAGATTTCCTCCTGAATCCACCCGATATTCTCTTGAATCTCTCGAATATTTTTTTCCATTCGATTTAGAATCCTCTCCTCTTCCTCCCTGAGATCCCTGAGTAAGCTCTGCTCTTTCTCAGTGATAATCTGGCGCAGTTCTGCAAACTGAGACGTGATGTGGGTCTGAACGCTGTGTGACTGTTCCTATCGAATGAAAGGTGAAGATTAATTTACTATATTGCTGTCTGTATTTCCTGATGACGTTAAGGTGACCATTCGGTCCATTAAAGTTCATGCTTCTGAATCATTCCCGTCAACCCCATTCCCTCACGTTTTCCTGAAACCTCCCTCATTGACCTATTAACTCCTACCTGATTCACATACAACTTCCCCCACCTTCACAGGGTTAATTGTAATTAACCATTCATCCAGCATGTCCTTGGGATGTGTCTGAAACTGTCGTGGTCACAGGAAGAGCATGCAAACTCCACACGGACAGTACCAGAGGTCAAGATCGAACCCGAGTCACTAGAGCTGCGATACTCTGCTATTCTGCATTAAAGGGAGCAAAACTATACAGTAATATCAGAAAATCCGCTCAGGAAGCCTCACCCGAACTCCGGAAATCTTCTCTTTCTGTTGCTGCTCCTTTTCCTGGAAGTCTGATTTCTTTTTTGTGAGAGAGTCTAAGGAAGATTTTAGCTGATCCTGAAAGTCAGAGAGCGTAAGAAATAGAAAAAAGGGAGAACAAAAGAAACAGGGGATCAAACGCGATTACCGCACACAAAATGCCAGAGGAACTCAGCATCTAAAGTGGCATGCAAAAGTTTGGGCACCCCGGTCAAAATTTCTTTTGCTGAGAATAGCTAAGTGAGTAAAAGATGAACTGATTTCCAAAATGCATAAAGTTAAAGATGACAGATTTCTTTAATGTTCTAAGCAAATATGTTTTTTTTATTTCCATATTTTGCGGTTTCAAAATAACAATAACATTGCGGCCTAGAAGTTCTATTTTAACTTCATCAGTCCACAGGACTTGTTTCCAAAATGCATCAGGCTTGTTTGGATGTTCTTTGAACTCTTCAAATAGAACTTTTTGGCCACAATGAGCAAAGGTATGTTGGAGCAAAAGAGGGTGCAGGATTTCATGAAAAGAATCCCTCTCCAACTGTTCAGCACGGGGGGTGGACTGATCATGTTTTGGGCTTGTGTTGCAGCCAGTGGTCTGGGGAACATTTACTGGTAGAGGGAAAAATGAATTTAATTAAATACCAGCAAATTCTGGAAGCAAATGTCACACCGTCTGTAAAAAAGCTGAAAAGAAGATGGCTTCTACAACAGGATAATGAACCGAAACACACCTCAAAATCCACAATGGACTACCTCAAGAGGCGCAAGCTGAAGATTTTGCCATGGCCCTCACAGTCCCCCCGACCAAAACATCATTGAGAATCTGTGGGTAGAACTCAAAAGAGCAGTGCATGCAAGACGGCCCAAGAATCTCACAGAACTTGAAGCCTTTTGCAAGGTAGAATGTGCAAAAATCAACCAAACATGAAATGAAAAACTCAGCTGGCTACAGAAAGTGTTTACAAGCTGTGATACTTGTCAAAGGGGGTGTTAGTAAGTACTGACCATGCAGGGTGCCCAAACTTTTGCTTCGGGCCCTTTTCCTTTTTTGTTATTTTGAAACTGTAAAAGATGGAAATAAAAACATTTATTGCTTAAAATATTAAAGAAATGTGTCATCTTTAACTTCATGCCTTTTCAAAATTTGTTCATTTTTACTCGCTTAGCTATTCACAGGAACAGAAGTTTTGACCAGGAGTGCCCAAAATTTGCAAGCCACTGTATGCAGGACAAAGAAACAGTCGACGTTTCGGGATGAGACCCTTCACTAGGACTGGGAAGGAATGGGGCAGAAGCCAGAATAAAAAGGTTGGGGACGAGAACCAGCTGACAGGTGACGGGTGAGACAACGTGAGGGGGAACGTGGGGGAGGGTGGTGAAGTGAGAAGCTGAGAGGGGACAGGTGGAAGAGGCAAAGAGCTGAAGAAGGAGGAAACTAACACGAGAGGACAATTGGCCATGGAAGTAAAGGGAGGAATTGGGACTGTTCGGGCCCCTGAATGGTGACGAGGGAGGAGGTGTCGGAGTCAGGTGTATCACCTGTCCCGTTTACAGGTATCGGTGTCAGGAGGGAGATCAGTTGGACGGAGCGAGTGGATAAGGGAGTTACATAGAGAGCGATCTCTACGGAGAGCGGAGAGTTGTGGAAGTGACATGGCGGTGGGATGTGCTTGGTGATAGAATCGCGTTGGAGATGGTGAAAGATGCGGAGAATGATATGTTGGTTATGGAACCTCGTGTGTTTGTAGGTAGCACTTTGGAGATTCAGTTGACGATGGGGTTGGTATCAAATTCAGGTTAGTTTTACCTTGTAGAACTTAACAGCTTCTTTAATCGGCATGAATCGGTGCTCTCTGTGTTCCTGCGCATCCCTACAGATCACACAGATCAGTGTCTTGTCCGTTTCACAGAACAGCTTCAGTTCTTCCTCATGTTCCTCGCAGTGAAGTTTACTTTCCTTCCCTTTCGGATTCAGGTTTAAATTTCGAATTTTTTCAACCAGATTTGCTAAGGCCCGATTGACCCTGAGGGTGCGGTCAGCAATCTCCTCTCTACACTCCGGGCAGGAGTTTCTCTCCTCCCTTTCCCAACACCGTGTGATACAAGAGCGACAGAAGTTGTGCGCGCACTCCAGCGACACCGGATCTGTGAAGAAATCCAGGCAGATGGGACAAATTGCCTCCTCGCTCAAACTCTCGACCTGTCCTTTCGAAGCCATGTTTACTCCTGGCACTTCCTGATTCAGAACGCTGCCGATCCCCTGCAGTACCGCGATTGTCCACTACAGGCGCTGCAGATTCAGCGAATGAACATTACGTTACTGCCTGTGATTTCCATACCAGGGTGGGATCGGAAACACATAAACTGGTCGGAAATAAACACTTGGCCATGGATTGCCCAAGCCCGGCTGCAAAAGGAGGATGGTGGGCATGGGGCTAGTAATCACAATGCGACAGATACTTCAGGGAACGCTGGAGAGCTGCTGTTGGCCTGTGCCCCAGTAGGCGTGATGGGCGAAGGAAGAAGCAGAACAGAAATGAAGCCGGAGAGAAGAGCCTGGTTCAGTCTGAGGCAGGACTGAAAGGGGCAAGTTCTGAAAAGAGAGGCACAAGAGACTGCAGATGCTGGAATCTCGAGTCAGAAATATGATGCTGAAGGAGCTGAGCGGGACAGGCAGCGTCTGTGGAGAGGAATGTAAAATCGACTTTCCGGGTCGGGATCCTTCATCTGGACTGTCTCAACCTGAAATGCCTGACCTGATGAGTAATTCCAGCAGCTCCGTTTTATTGTTTCTCCAGATCTGAAGAGAAGTAAGGCTTGGGTGCAAAACGGTGGCAAATATTGAAAGCAACTATTAAATTAGTTAATGCCATGAAAATGGGGTTATGGAGAGAATAGAATATTGTGCTTTGAGGGAGACAGATGAAGTGGTAATGACCCACCTGTGACTACAGGGGGAAAAAAGCACAGGACCGGACATTCAACGTCACAGGGAGCAAAACATTATTTTTTCGGTAACGTCCTGATTTCAACAGCCTTTCGTGAGAGAAACTTCGTGACTTAACGCATGTCCATCCCGGCTGCAATGGAAGGCCCGGTCTCCCTCACTCAGCCCAGAAGTTGAATATTATTATGGTGACTAAAGTCCATATAGATATTCACAGGGATAAATCGTGCAGTGCCTTTACCCAGTGATTTTACATTCTTTGCCAGTGGGGTATTTAATGCTATTTTACATTCGATAAAACCGATAGGACTGTTGTCGCTCATGTGCCCCCCGGGGTGTTTCACTACGACAATAATTGAGAAGCTTCCTCAGCCAACCCGGCCCCTCCCTGTCCAGGAGCAGGGGGACCCTGTAGTTTCAATGCTGTCCCTGCAGCCTGGAAAGTGCCGGTCGGCAACATTCCTGTACGACAGGGGTTCCCAACATTTTCCATGCCATGGATCAATGTCATTAACCGTGGACCCCAGGTTGGGAACATCAGCTCTACGGACATCTCGATGTGATGACAGACCAACAGGCTTTGGGGGTCTTCCACCGAGTTGATGATCTTCCAGCAGCACTTGCTGTCCGTTTTCCTGTGCGTCCAGGGAACAGCCCGAGGATCAGTGACCCTTCTGTCACGCAGCTGCTGTGACACAGGCCCTTGCATCTTTCTCCACACATCTTCACCAGCCCACAGTCCGCAAAGAGGTGAGTGACCGTCTCGTCTCCACTGCAGTAATCTCGGGGCAGCGCGCTGTGGGAGTGATCTCCGGGCATGCAGCAAGGATCAGACTGGGAGGGCCCCTCTCGCCGCCAGACAGGTAAGGTCTTGGTGCCTGTTTGTGTGATCTGGTGATGAGGTATTCTGCCAGATGGTCTGGACTGTCTGCTCAGGGAACCACTCCACTGTGTCCATCCAGTCCTTCTCCCGCAGTAACTGCAGGACATTCCGTGCTGACCACTGTCTGATGTTCTTGTGGTCAAAGCTGCTGGTCTGAAAGAACTGTAACCAACATCATTATCACAAGGTTCACATGGAGAAGCTTCCTGACTGAGACAGACACAGTCTCACAGGGTATTTACAGGGTAGGGGTAGGAATGATGTTTCTCCCCGGCTGGGGTGTGAAACCAGGGGTCACAGACTCAAAATCCGAAGTCACCTCGGCAGGACTGAGATGCGGAGAAATTTCCTCACACAGAGCGCGGTGAATCTTTTGAATTTTCTCCGCAAGGATTCTAAATTCAAACGACAAATTTCGGGGCTCGGCGAAGTTCGGAACGTTGAAGGAAAGTGGTGCTGAGGTCAAAGATCAGCCATGTTCTGAGTGAGGGGCAGAACAGGGCAAGGGGCCGAACGGCAACGCCTGCTCCTGTTTCTTATTTTCTGAAGCACGAGTTTACCTTTGCGCCTTGTTCTCCCTTGGCTTTCAGCCTGTCGGATTGCACAGGGGTGCGGCGAGAACTCCACAGATCCACCAACAGACGCTGAGGTTATTTCATGTTCTCGTTATTTATCGATATTTATTTATATTTGCATTTTCACAGTTTGTTACCTTCAGCACTCTGGTTGATCTTTCACTGCCTGATTTTGCTGTGGTTACTATTCTATACTTTTTTCTATGTATGTCTGCAGGAAAATGATTCTCGGGGTTGTACGTGGTGATTTATATGTACTCGTTTAATAAAATTTACTTTTAAATTTGAGTTTCGGGGAACTTCCGTTGATTTTAGAACAAACTGTGACTGACATCTTCGTCTCCCGGCAGCAGCCCGTTCTCAGACAAACTCTCAGCCAATCAGCGATCAGTGCTGGGAGAAGGATGCTCTCATTGGCTGAGGGGTGTCAGTGGGCGGGACGCTGAGCGCTGGAAGCGGGCCGGAGTCCGGAACCGGGACCGAGTGAGGCCGGAGACTGGGAGCTGCGCCTCGGGTTTCGGCTGCAACACCGGCGGGTCCTGAATCCTTTCGAAGGCAGAGCTGAAGAGACTGGCGGAGATTCCGTGAGATGTTTCAGCTACACGGAGGGTGCCCGGCCTTTCCCCGCCGAGGATCGGAGCCTGTTGTCTGGACTCGTCCCCTGCTGCTGGGAGACGGGAGCTGCCCCGCAGCGGCTGCCGATGGATCTCCGGAGCTCTCACCGCTCCCCTGTGCAATCCGAATGGCTGAAATCCAAGGGAGAACAAGGCACAAAGGTAAACTCGTGCTTTAGAAAATAAGAAACAGGAGCAGGCGTGGCCATTCGGCCCGTTGCGCCTGTCCTACCCTTTCCTCAGAATACAGCCGATCTTTGACCTCAGCGCCACTTTCCTGCAACGTCCCCATAATCCTGAGCCCCTAAATTTGCAAACCTTGTGAAGAAACTTCCAAATATTCAGCACAATATGGGTGAGGAAATTTTTCCGCATCTCAGTCCTACTGAGGTGACCTTGGATTTTGAATCTGTGACCCCTGGTTCCACCCTCCAGCCAGGGAAATCATCATTCCTGCGCCTACCCTGTCAATACCCTGTGAAACTGTGTCTGTCTCCGTCAGACCACCTCTTATTTCTCTAGTTTTGCGACAGGCCAGTCAGTGTCATCTCTCTGAGGACACAACCACAACCCTGAAATCAATCTGGGAAAATTCTTCATTCCATTTATCCCATAGACTGACTCTGGGAAGGAGACCAGTCCTGCGTACAGTGTTCCACGTACACTCTCACCAGGACCCCAGATAACTTCAGAGATCTTTATTCTTGTATTAAACCATAAGACCATTTTCCCTATCATGTCGGCTCCACTATTTCATTATGGCTGATCCATTTTTCCTCTCTGTAGCCACCTCTTGCCATCCCCCACCCCGTATCCCGTCATGCCCTGAACGATCAAGAATCTATCATCCTCTGTCTTAAATATGCATCATGACTTGGCCTCCACAGCTGCTTGTGGCAAAGATTTCCACAGATTCAGTTCTCTCTGCTACAGAAATTCCCCCACATCTTCGTTTCAAAAGGACACCCCTCTATTTTGAGACTATGTCCTCTGGTCTTAGACAACCCACCAGAGGAAACACCTTCTCCACATTCACTCTATCAGGTGTTTTAGCATTCAATAGGTTTCAATTAGGTCACCCCTCATTCTTCTGAATTCCAGTGAATACTGGCCCACAGCCATAAACAATCTTCATATGACAAGCTGTTTAATCCTGCAGATCATTTTCATGAAGTGCCTTTGAATCCTTTCCAGTTTCAGCACATCCTTTCCAAGATAAGGGGCCCCAAACTGCCATCAATACTCGAAGTGAGGCCCCACCAGTGCTTTATAAAGACCCAGCATTACATGTTTGCGTTTGTATTCTTGTCCTCTTCAAATGAAGGCTGACATTGTATTTAATTTCCTCAGCACAGACTCCTGCAAATTAACCTTTAGGGAATTCTGCACAAGGACTCCCAAATCCCTCTGTATCTCAATATTTGTATTTTCTCTCCATTTAGAAAATAGTCAACACTTTTATTTCTGAAACTAAAGTGCAAGACCATACACTTCCCGACACTGCATTTCACCTGCCAATTCATTGCTCATTCTCGTCTAAGTGCTTATGTAGCCCCCCCCCACCCGCCATTTCCTCAAAACTTCTTGCCCCACCATTTATCTTTGTATCACTTGAAAACGTTGCTACAAAGCCATCAATTCCATCATCCAAATCTTTCCTGTGATACTATGGTCTCGTAGCTTGTTAGGCAGCCTTCTGTGTGGCACCTTGTCAACACATTAACCGATTGTCCTTTGTCTATTCTGCTTGCTATTTCTTCAAAGCATTCCAGCAAATTTTGCAGGCAAGATTTTATTTTGAGGAAACGATGTTGACAATGTCCTATTGTATCATGTGCCTCCAATTACCCTGAAAGCACATCCTTAGCAATCGACTCCAATGTCTTCCCAACGACCGAGGTCAGATTAAACGGCCTATTTAATTTTCTTTCTTCTGCCTTTCTTCCTTCTTGAAGTGTGATGTGACATGGGTCTTCGGGAACTATTACAGAATCTAGCGATTCTTGAAAGATCAATACAAATGTCTCCACAGTCTCTTCAGCCACCTCTTTAAGAACCCTGGGGCGAACACCGACTGGTCCAGGTGACATCTACCCTCAGTTTTCCAAGAACCTTCTCCCTGCTGATGGTTATTTTACACACTTCATGACCCTTGACACCAGCAACTTCCACCATTCTGTTAGTGTCTTCCATGGTGAAGGCTGATGCAATTCACCTGCTATTTCTATGTTCCTCATTATTAACTCTCCAGCATTGTTCTCCAACAGTCTGAGATCACCTGTCAGCTCACTTTTACACTTTATGTATCTGAAAAAAACTTTGAATATTATTGGCTAGTTTAATTCCATATTCCATCTTTACTTCTTCAATGATTTTTTTAGTTGTCTTCGTCAGCTGGTGTTTAAAACTTTCCCAATTCACTAATTTCCACTCTATTATTTACCCTCTCTTTGGCTTTTATGTTGAGTTTGACTTCTCTTGACAGACATGGTTGTGCCATCTAGCGATCAGAATACTACTTCTTTGGTGTGTATATATCCTGTGACTTCCAAATTGCTTCCAGAGGTTCCAGCCATTGCTGCTCTGCCGTCCTCCCTGCCAGTGTTCATTTCCAATCAATTTTGGCTCTCTCCTCTCTCTTGCCTCTGTAATGCCCTTTACACCACTGTCATACTGATACATCGGACTTTAGCTTCTCCTTCTCAAATTTCAGGATGCATTCGATCACTTTACCTTAAGCTCTCTGATCAATACCAGAATTCACTGCAGAATACCCAATTGGGAATAGCTGATCCCCTCGTGGGCTCAACCACAATAAGCCATCCCATAGGCATTCTAGAAATTCCTCGTATTTGAAACTGCACCAACCGAATTTTCCCAATCTGCCTGCATATTGAAATCCCCCGTGACTATTGTAACTTTGCCCCTTTGGCATACATTTTCTTTTTCCCATTGGAACTTGTGGACCACATCCTTACTACTGTTTGGTGGTCTGTGCATTCCTCCCATGAGGGTCTTTTAACCCTTGCAGTGCCTCAGCTCTCTCCACAATGATTCAACACCTCCCAATCCATTGTCACCTCTTTCTAATGATTCAATTTTGATTTTTTTTTTACCAACAAAACCTCGCCACCCTCTCTGCCTTGCTGTCTGTCCTTTCAATGCAATGAGTGTCCTTGGACAGAACCAGCTACAGTCTGCTTTCAGCCATGATTCAGTGATACCTGCCAATCTGTAACTGTGCTACAAGTTTGTCGGCCTTACTCTGTATACTGCGCATATTCAAATATAACACCTTCAGTCTAGTATTCAACTTTCCCAATTCTGCCCACCCCTTACACTGGCAACTCATCCTGTTGATTGCAATGTTGCCCTGCCATCAGCCTCTCCTCACTAGGAGTCTCACCACACATTTCCTCTATTTGTAAACCAACTACCTCATCTTCAGCACTGTCAGTACGGTTCCCATCATCCTGCTGTCAGTTTAAGCCCACCCGAGTAACATAAAGATCAATTTCTTTCTCCAACATGGGTAGAAATTTGCTACAACAGTGAGATGTCAGAGCTCACTATGGAGACTAAAAATATTTTTTCTGAAATGCTGTCCTTTACCCATTGATATCTTTTGTAAATCTTCCTGCAGGTTACAAGTGATGAAGAATTTGTGAACGGGAATCCAAATCACCAACAACAGGTCAGTTTTAATGTCTCTGTCCAGATGTTAAAGGAGTGATCAGATGTTTCCTTTGTGACACCAATATATCAGTAGTTGATCCTTGGGGATGAGGAAGTATCCCATCCCAACTGGAAATATGCTGTGTGTCTGAAATGTTGTAACTCAGTGAAATCCACTGGAACCCAGGTGCTGAGAACACACCAGCATTTTGTTCTCCAACTGCATTGACTATATGAGGGATTGACTATGTCTGACATCCAACCTTGTGAAGCACCACTGAATTCACACCATGGAGAGACCAATCACCTGCTGACAATGCGAGAAGGGGTTTACTTGGGCATCCGGTTTACAGAGGCATCAGAAAGTTCACACCGCAGAGTGATCATTCACCTGTTCCATTTGTGGGAAAGGATTCATTGGATCATTTGACCTACTGGCACACCAGTCAGTTCACAGCAATGCTTTCTATAATTAACCATGCCCTTCAAGCATCAATGTAGCTTTACTCATCAGGGTCCGACACTAAACCTCTTTGCTGCAACCTCTCCCTTTTAAACTGTCTCTGCCTTTCTGCCACGTGATCTTCACGTTGCCATTTCTCCCTCTCGAGCTGTCTCTGTCTTTCTGCCTCTTTAGCCTCATGGACCCTTCGTCTCTCTGCCTCTCTGACCTCTCTCTCGAGCTGCTTTAATTTCAGTTCATGCTCCCTGTTTACTATTTCCAACAGAAGCTGAAGCTCATCCTCAGTAGATTCACCCTCCACGAACAACTCTAACGCCTCCTCATCAAATGTTCCCTTATCTATATAATATTCAACTATTTTTCTTTGAATTTCTACCTTAGTCTCACCCTTCTTTACCTCAATTCTCAATTCTTTAGCAATGTCCCGCAACTCATACTTTTTAGCAAACTTCAAAGTCACCAGGTCTGGTGATTTCAGAAAGTCTCTAACACCCATTTCTGCTGTGTTCCCACACAACCAAATCAAAAGGGATTCTCCCCAATCAATTCAAACCAGCCTCCCGACCAATTTGTTCATATCGCGGACGCAGACCCCAATTATGTCACGTACACCGTGACGGGGATAAAGAACCAGCAGAGATGGAAAACACTTTGGAGTCTCATATTGCTATAAACTACTAATATTAATTAGTAACTACACTATACAGTAATATAAATGTAGATAAATCAAACAGGTTAGCAATGATTATATATAAAAGTAAGTGTGGAATATATATGTATAAAAAACAAGCTTCTTTAAGTCTAGGGGTAAAAAGATGCAGTCTTACGATGTTGAGTAAAGTTCAGTTCAGTTCGTGGTATTTAGTCGAGTAGTGATGGAGAGAGAGAGAGAGAGAGAGAGAGAGAGAGAGAGAGACGAGTCGAGTCGAGTCGAGTCGAGTCGAGTCGAGTCGAGTCGAGTCGAGTCGAGTCGAGTCGAGTCGAGTCTTCAGGTGAGCTGATGCCGTTGATCTTCTCGTCGTCCTCCGAAATCCTTTGCAAGTCACCAACTGTGAATTTAACCGGGGGACCCGTCTTCCTGTGGTGGAGTTATCACCCCAGCAAGGGTGGACACATAGACAACTCCCCACCAATGAACCCCTTCTTCACACGGTGGAATAGCAATTTGGATCGATCTGCCTGATCGATCCTCTAAAACCCACTTTCTCTGCAGGCACAATAATGCTCATTCAGTGTCCGGATCATGTGTCTGAGGTCTGTATCATCTGACCTCCCATTCATCCCACCAGCTGAACATCACCTGTCATTCAAAGAGTCCCTCCTTCCTTTGTCTGTGAAGAACTGCACAAGCAGGCAACAAGTCCTTGGAAGTAACATCAATAACCTGCTGAAAATCACAACATCAAATGTCCATTAAATAACACCGCCTTCAGTCACCATAGCAACCTTCGAGCTGATCGGTGCTGTCTCCAACTCCAAACTCAGTAAAAATCCAGAGTTACTTCCAATGACTTAAAGTGACAGTCCAACTGTTAATCTTCGTCTCTCTCTGTCTCTTTTCAAAAGCAACATATCAGTGGTAAATAACTCTGTCTCTCTCTCCTTTCCAAACAAACCATCAATGATAAATGTCTCTCTCTGTCTCACTTCAAACAGTTAATAGGGGCACTCCTGGATCCCCTCACACGATATTTTCAGATGTATTGCTTAACTTTTAATTAATTTGTTAATTAATTAAAATGAGATGCATTTTTATCTAACTGCATTGTTTTCAGTTTAATGAACAACAATTGACTTTGGTTACTGCTTCATTCTCCACTGCCTGACAACATGCAAGCAGAAATACAAATTCAAAGCAGGAGTGAGATACTTGTGTCCTCTTTGCCAGCTATTAATATTAATGGTGATCCAGATGTGGCCTCAATTTTCCATTTTCCATTGTTCTGTTGCTTATTATGAACGTTAGTTTTGGTTTAAATTTATTCAAAGAGAGCTTCAAACATCTTTGAAGGAAAAAAGTCCCAAGGACTGACAACTCTCTGAGAGAGAAATATGTTGTCTAATTAGTTTCAAATGAATAACGCTCATAGAGTAACCTGAGTTATGGAATATAAAGTCATTTCCGCATTTACTCTGTCATCTCCTCCTGCTCTTCCAAATCCAAAAGAAACAAGACTAGATTGTCCGGCATTCCCCGGAAGACAATCTGCCTGTTCCATTCAATATCCCAGTAAACCTACTCTGAACTACTTCTAATAAAAGGAAAAAATGCAGTGGAAAAAATGCAAAGGAAAAAGTACACGGGGAAGATGAAAGAAAGATGAGCTTTATTTGTCACAAGTACATCGGAGTATTGAATGACAATGAATCGCGCTGTTTGTGTCAATGACCAACACAGCCCGAAGATGTGCTGTGGGCACCGAACAAGTGTTGCCATGTTTCCAGTGCCAACATAACATGCCCACAACTCACTAACCCGGACCCGTTTGTCTTTCGGAATGTGGGAGGAAACCGGAGCATCCAGAGGAAACGCAGGTCCTCACGGGGAGAACAGCGGCAGGAATTGAACCCCAGTCTTCCGATTGCTGGGGCTGTGAAGTGTGAAGTTAACTGCTACATTACCATGTCCCCTGGATTGCATCCTTCTCTTTGCAATAGTCTCAGACAAAACCAAAGTATTCTTAAACACTGGGAACACAATTGTTTCAGAATAGATGTCATCCTATTGCTAAGAAGCTTATTTTGCCCTTTGCAATGAGGGTTTTTTTTTGCTGAAACCTTAACTCATGCAATGCTTATCACTGAGTTTGACTATCCCAATATATTCCTGGGTGGACATTGTTCTTTAATCTTGTCTGTAGAGACATCAGCAAATCCACACTGCCGAGGAGCTGTGAGGGACTCAGGGAAGGGATTCAGTCCCTATCCAGTCAAAGAAAACATCAGCGAGTTTGCTCTGGGGAGAAGCTGTTCACCTGTTGAGACTGAGGGAAGGGATTCCGACCCTCATCCAGTCAAAGGAAACATCAGTGAGTTGACACTGGAGAGAGGCCATTCATCTGTTCTATTTGTCGGGAGGCATTCATTCAATCATCCCACCTACTGGCACCAGTCAGATCACACTGGGGAGAGACTGTTCACCAGATCTGAATGTGGGAAGAGATTCACCCGGTCATCCAACCTTGTTGTGCACAGCCAAATTCCCACTGGGGCGACATTTTAAATAAGCTTATACTGGATATTTCTCCATCACAGTTGCTGAGTCCAGAGTTATGTTCAAAACTGACTGTTGGTGCCGAGGTCAGCAAATATTGCTGCTGTCCATCAAACCCAGCAACTTATTCAAATATATTTGCCAGTGTGAGCTCGGTCGTGGCTCACCAGGGTGGGTGACTGACTGAATCCCGTCCCACAGTCTGAGCAGGTGAAAGGTCTCTCCCCAGTGTGAACTGACTGGTGTACCAATACTGGTGAGATGATCGAGTGAATCACAAATGGAACGGGTGAATGGCTTCTCTCCGGTGTAAACTCACTGGTGTCTCTGTATGCTGGATGACCGAGTGAATCCCTTACAACAGTTGGAGCAGGTGAGTGGTGTCTGCCCAGTGTGAACTCGCTGATGAATCAACAGATCAGACGACCGAGTAAATCGCAGCAGTCTGAGAGAGACTGGGGATGAGAATTCAGTCTGACAGAGACAGGGGATGATACCTTCAATCTGGCAGGGACTGAGTGTGAGAGAAACCACTGTCTCATCTCCAGTCTCTGACAGATGGAAGATCTCATCCTCAGTGTCTCCCGGACTGAAGGTCCCGTCCCCGACCGGAGGTCCCGTCCCCGGTCTCTCCTGGACCGACGGTCCCATCCCCAGTCTCTCCCGGACTGACGGTCCCCGTCCCCCGGTCTCTCCCGGACCGATGGTCCCCGTCCCCGGTCTCTCCCGGACCGACGGTCCCGTCCCCACTCTCTCCCAGATTTTGACAGGGAGATAAAGTCAGATGTATCATGAGATGTAAAGGGAGATGAGTCAGAGAGGAGCAGTTAGTTGCAGAGGCTTGAGGGAGTTGCTGGGCAAAGTGGATTGGAAGGGGACACAAGCAGGGATAATTGCAGAACAACAAAGACTGGAGTTGACAGTTTGGGATGAAACCCTGCATCAGAACCCATGTTGTTTAAGGGTCACTTCAAATACTTCCCCTGTCCTAATGAGGGGCTGCCGGTGATGGGGTTGTGGGAAAGGGGACAAAGTGATCCCCATCTCCATCTTTGTCCCCCTCCAGCTACTCGTTACGTCTACGCACACAGTTCACCCACAGGCTTTCCACCCCTCCCACACCTGGTTCTGGTTCAATCTGCCATTCATCTCTCCCCTACTGGTTCCTGTTATCACTCCCTTTACTGTCTCGAACCTTCACACGTCACACTCACAAATGAACGTTAACATTGAATGAAGGGCCTGTTCCTGTGCTGTACTGTTCTGTGTTCTCTGTTCCCTGTTCAGAAGAAAGAGAGGAGATCTCAGGGAAACACAAAATTATTCTGGGGTCAACAGGCAGGATACAGGGAGGATGTTTCCCCTGTCTGAGGAGTCAAGGGTCAGGGGTCACTGTCTGTTTGGAATTCTCAGCACCCGTAGGGAGAGGGAGTTTGGGGGTTATTATCCATTCAGTTCACAGAGCCATCGCCGTACAGCATAGAAATGTGCCCTTCGACCCATCACATCTGTGCTGACCTATTTACCCATCTACATTCATCGCATTGGCCAGCATTAGGTCACTCTCCTTCTGTGCCTTGCCTGTTGAAGTGTCTGTCCAAGTGTTTCTTAAGCACAGAGGACTGGAGGCCTGTGACCTGCAGAGGTCAGTGCTGGGGCCAGGGTTGTTTGTCATTCCTATTAATGATTTGGATGATAATGTCGGTGACATAGTTAGTAGGTTTGTTAATGACACTAAAATGGTACAGTGGACAGGGAAGAGGGTTATCTCTGTTTACACCGGGCCCTTGATCAACTGTAGAGATGGGTACAGGGAGAATGTTTTAAAATACAACTTGGCAGGGACGTGGATAAGAAAAGGTGAAAAGAATAATGGGCAAATGGGACTAGCTCACTAGAGCAAGTTGGTCAGCACAAACGAGTTGGGCCGATGGGCCTCCGTGACCTCCAGTTTAAATCTATTCACTCACCTCTTTCCCATCTTAATCCACCCCTTTCCTGCACTCGTTTCTGCTGTCTATTTATTTCTATCCTTGAGGGAAGATGTCGACCTGAACCGCAGACTGTCCATCTCTCTCCACACCTCCTGCCTGACCCTCTCGGTTCCTCCAGCATTTTGTGTCTGTTTGATCGGGAAATCTCTGCTCTCCGTCCAGCGGAAAACCCCTGGGGAGACATTAGTTGTCCGTCCGCTTTCGTTGGGTCAAACCACGGGAAAAGTTCGTGTCGGTCACAAGACCACGCCTGAGGCCTAGCGGCCTTTCCCCCGATCCCCGGGGCCGCGCTGCCCGAGTCTCCCCCCGATTCCCGGGACTGCTCTGCCCGAGTCTCCCCCGATCCCCGGGGCCGCGCTGCCCGAGTCTCCCCTCGGTCCCCGGGGCCGCGCTGCCTGAGTCTCCCCCCGATCCCCGGGGACTCTCTAATTCTCTGCTTCTCCCCCCCAGTCTCTGTCACCCTGGATGTGGAAATGGCGAATCCGTGGCTCGAGGTGTCTGAGGATCGGAAGAGTGTGAGACGGACCCGGACCCTGAGGAATCTCCCTAACACCGGGAAGAGATTCACAGACTGGGAATGTGTGCTGGGATCGGAGGGATTCACATCGGGGAGACATTACTGGGAGGTGGATGTGACGGGGAATCGGGACTGGTGTCTGGGAGTCGCCGCAGAGTCTGTGGAGAGGGAGGGACGGGTCAGAGTGAGACCGGAGACCGGACTCTGGGTCATCGGGCGGTTTCGTGACGTGTTCCATCGGGATTGTGACGTGTTCACCTCCCCTGAGTCCCGTCTCCCTGCCGGTCCCATCCCCGGGAGGGTGGGAGTTTATCTCAGTTACCAGTCCGGGACAGTTTCATTTTACAACGCGGAGACCAAGTCCCATCTCCACACCTTCACTGGGAATAAATTCACGGGGAAACTTTATCCTTTCTTCCGGACTCGGAATGTAAACCAATGGCTGAGAATCTGCTCCGGTTCCGCTCCGGGTCTGTAAACGAGTCGGGTCCCGGGACCGGCGTCAGGAGTAAAGTCACTGTAAATATAAATGTGCGGAGAGTGAAATAAACACGAGATGAGAATTATCGATCCGTCAATTTTAACTCGTTCACCGCATCCGACAACAGAACAGAAACACCATGGATTCAGCAGCAGCCGCGGGCGGCGGGTCCTGAGCTCCCCCGGGTCCTAAAGTCCACCCGCACTGAGACAGGTTAAATGGGACAAGTGGGGGCGGTGCTGACAGGAAAAGACAGTGAAGATTGATACAAAGTGTTCATTAAGTTCATCTGACATTTCTTTGTCCCCATCACTACCTCACCAGCATCATTTTCCAATCCAATATCAACTCTCATCTCCCTTTCACTCTTCATGTTACTGAAAATGAACTTTTAGTATCCGGCTTTATGTTATTGGCTAGTTTGCTTCATATTTCATCTTTAACAATCTTATGGCTTTTTTTTTGTTGCCTTTTGCTGGATTTTAAGAGCATCCCAATAATCCAACATCCCACTCACCTTTGTTCCCTTATATGCCATTTCCTTAGGTTACACGCAGTCCTTAACTTCCCTTGTCAGCCATGGATTCCTACCCCTGCCATCTGAGAAATTCTTCTGTGGGACATGTCTCCCCTGTGCCTTGTAATCTATTCCCAGATACGTCAGCCACGTCTGTTCAGCCATCGTCCCCACAGTATCCTCCTCCAATTCACCTGGGCAAGCTCCTCTCTCATGCCTCTGCAATTCCCTTTATTCCATTGCGAGACTGATACATGTGACTTAGGTTTCTCCCTATGAAATTGCAGTATGAATTCAATTATATTACGATCACCGCCTCTAACGGGTTCCTTTCCTTTCAGCTCCTGGATATGATCAGGGTTATTACACAACACCCAATCTTAGATGGTCTTTCCCACAAGTAGGCCCAAACACAAGCTGCTTTAAAAAGCCGTCTCGTAGGCATTCAACAAACGCCCTATCGTGATCTAACAACAACCTGATTTTCCCAACCCTTTGCATATTGATGTCCCTGATATAATTGTGACGCTACCGTTATTATAAGCATTTGCCCGTTCAATACTGCGAATTAATTTAAAGCCAGTCCCTTAACTTAATAACGTTTTTATCTGAAAACAACCAACCCCACCAAAGATTGTACTGAAGACTGCATTTGATTTTTTTTCAGCCATATCTGCTTCACACTGAAATAGTATGTGTTTACCAGTTTCATAATGACAAAATGTACACGACACAGAATGATGTTTTCCAGTTAGATACAAGGCATAATTAAACATCGTGTGGGTATTTCTAAGTCGTGTCAATATCATTTCTTCCATTCTTGTTTTTAGCCCTTCTTCCATAAACCCAACTGGTTTATGTATTCTGTGAAGGTGCCTGTCCTGTATCCTACAAGTCTTGCCATAAGTCCCTAACTCTTAACACTACCAACCCCTAAGCTAAGATTTGCTAAGTGGAAAGTCTATATCCACAGTTGAACTTTTAACAGGTTGTGTTGCTAAACAGTCAACCCAATCATTTTCCTCACCAGTGCGATGTGCAGGGCCCATAAGGTGCAGACATATAAACCAAATTTGTATATGAAATACTTCTTGACGAGGTCCCAACAGTCAATCTGACCTACTGCTAGAATGACCTGTTTTAAGGCTCATCAAACCCTTTTCTTGCTTTTTAAATCTTTTTATTAATTATTATTGAAAATCAACAAGAGAAAAATACATCAAAATAATCAAGATAACATATCTGAGTTGGATAATCAGCCATGATCATAATAAATGACGGTGCAGGCTCGAAGGGCCGAATGGCCTACTCCTGCACCTATTTTCTATGTTTCTATATCCATATATAGAGTAAGAGTTAAATTATCAACCAGGCTAAACAGAAAAACAATAATAATCAAAAAACAAAGTATTAAAGCTTTTTTTATGGAATAAAGGCAAGAAGGAATAAAAAGGAACCCCTACTAACTAAAACGGAGAAAACCCCTAATAACTAAAAAAAAAAAGGGGGGAAAAACCCATTTGGAGCACAACCCCGGAGCTGTGCGCCATACAAGCTTCCATAAAAAAGACATCAAACTACCAACCAAATTCATATAACCAAGCATCAGAAAAGGACCATCTTAATTAACTCAAGTCAAATGATAATAACGGGCAAAAGAGCCACACCTTTTCTCAAAGTCAAATTTAGGATCAAAAGTTCCACTTCAAATTTTTTCCAAACTAAGACATAAAATCACCTGAAAGAACCATTGTATCAAAGTGGGAGCAGAGGCATCATTCCATTTTAATAAAATAGCCCTTCTAGCCAATAATGTGACAAATGCAATTACATACTGACCAGATATGGAAATACCGTGAATATGTTGAGGAATTATACCAAACAAAACTGTCAATTTATTAGGTTGTAAATTGATTCTTAAAGCTTTAGGGATTATAGAAAAAATGGATTTCCAAAATTGTTTCAATACAGAACACGACCAAAACATATGTGTCAACGTAGCTATCTCAGTTTTGCATCTATCACACTGATTATTTACGTTAGGAAAAATTTTAGACGATCTCTCCTTCGTCAAATAATAACAATGTACAATTTTAAATTGAATTAGATAATGACTGGCACAAAATTCACAACCAATCCTCTGATATCAAGGTCATATTAAGCTCTCGTTCCCAATCTTGCTTGATGTTAAGGAAAGGATAATTGTCCTGTTGTAATAGTAAATTATAAATTTTCCCAATAAAGCCTTTCACTAAAGGGTTCGTTTTTAAAATAAGGTCAGAATCTTGTATATATGGAAAATTACTTAAATATACTTGTAAAAAATGTCTGACCTGAAGATATTGCAAAAACCATCAAACCCGAAAAGGATTCTGAACAAATTACAAGTTTGTAAGGACCAATTTCCTCCACCCACTGTAATGATGACAAAGAATTCTGCTTCATATACCCATAAATGGCTGGTAAGTGATTTCTGTATCATTACCTGCAATTCAGACACACAGAAAAAAGATAACAGTCACACTAACATTCCCAGTTAAATTATGTTTCAATCCATCTGTAAAAATGGTTACTGTATGATAGTAACTGTCATTAATAAACTCATGAACCAACAGACTCTCAGGCAGAACAGAATCCAGTTGTGTAACCTAAAATTAACTACAGTCATTGAGAAAAACAAAACACAAAATGGGGTTAAGGAGAAAGCTACAGTGGGACATATTGTATCATCCAATAGTCATAGTCATAGTCATACTTTATTGATCCCGGGGGAAATTGGTTTTTGTTATAGTTGCACCATAAATAATAAATAGTAATAAAACCATAAATAGTTAAATAGTAATATGTAAATTATGCCAGTAAAATAGGAAGTAAGTCCAGGACCAGCCTATTGGCTCAGGGTGTCTGACCCTCCAGGGGAGGAGTTGTAAAGTTTGATGGCCACAGGCAGGAATGACTTCCTATGACGCTCTGTGTTGCATCTCGGTGGAATGAGTCTCTGGCTGAATGTACTCCTGTGCCCACCCAGTACGTTATGTAGTGGATGGCAGACATTGTCCAAGAGGGCATGCAACTTGGACAGCATCCTCTTTTCAGACACCACCATGAGAGAGTCCAGTTCCATCCCCACAACATCACTGGCCTTACGAATGAGTTTGTTGATTCTGTTGGTGTCTGCTACCCTCAGCTTGCTGCGCCAGCACACAACAGCAAACATGATCGCACTGGCCACCACAGACTCGTAGAACATCCTCAGCATCGTCCGGCAGATGTTCAAGGACCTCAGTCTCCTCAGGAAATAGAGACGGCTCTGACCCTTCTTGTAGACAGCCTCAGTGTTCTTTGACCAATCCAGTTTATTGTCAATTCTTATCCCAGGTATTTGTAATCCTCCACCATGTCCACACTGACCCCCTGGATGGAAACAGGGGTCACTGGTATCTTAGCTCTCCTCAGGTCTACCACCAGCTCCTTAGTCTTTTTCACATTAAGCGGCAGATAATTCTGCTCACACCATGTGACAAAGTTTCCTACCGTGGCCCTGTATTCAAGGTTACACCTGAGTACAGTACACCCAACAATACACCCATGTTCCCAGCGTGATATGAACCCAGCAATCTAAAACTGAAAACCAAATGTCCTCTAGCACAGGATGATAATTTCTTTGCCCTCTCAAATTAATCCAATTTGTTAACATCAACTTCAACGTCTGTCACTGGAGGGGCAATTGTCCCATTTCAACCAGTAAAGCCGAAACAAGGGACGACTTTACTGCACCACCGCAAAATCTTAAAGCCTGTGCTCGTATCACACCCAAGTATTTTAAAGTTGAACATGAAACTGATCCATAAACCACACAGCCAGAATCAAGAACAGATTGGATTAAACAAACATAAATGGTCAACAAAGACTTTAATGTTGCACTCCAAGAACACCCACACAGACGCCTGAGGATATTTAATGCTCCTTTACAGTTATCAATTATTTTCTGAGCTGGAGCTTCCATGTCAGCTTATTATCCATCCACATGCCTGGAAATCTCACCACTGACATATTTTCAGGAGTTTGACCATATCATTTCAAATCAAGTGCAGGTCTATTAAACCTGTTTGTAAAACACATAACGTGTTTTAGTGACTGAAAACTTAAAATCTTCATCTATTTGCCCACTGTTTGACCTATTAATTGTAAATTTCATCCTATTTGCAGTAAAATTGAAATGCTACCTCTAATCTATAAAGCTATATCATCTGTATAAAGAGATTAACCCAGCGTACCCATCTCAGAGAAAATGCCATTAATCATAATATTAAATAATGAAGGGCTAAAATACTGCTTTATGGGGTCACATTTTCCATCTCATAGAAACACAAACATAACATGCCCACCCGTACCCGCACAGTCCGTCCAAATAAAAAACTCAGATAAATTATGCAATCTCCCCTCACTCCTAATTTCCAAAATTCAGTCAAAAATCCTTCCATATCATATGCATTTACAATATTAAAATACTGCTATTACAACATCTTTATTTAGCTGTGCTTTCCTATAATCATCTTCCAAACCTAAAACTGATTCCAATGCCATTCTATCCTTCCAAAATCCACTCTAATAAAACGCTATATCATCTCTCTTTCCAAAATATAACTGAAACACTCGGTTACCATACATTCCATCAGTTTACATAAATGAGACATTAACGATATAGGCCATAACTAGCAGGATCAAACTGGGATCTGCCAGGTTTCAGAAAACAGGCAATCCTGCTGCCATATTCCATGAGGGAGGCAGATGGCCCAATCTCTAAACACAATTCAAAAATGTTAATATTTTCACAAAATAGAATTACATACAGCTACAATTACATATATCACCCTTTCCTGGGGATGCCTGACTTGTATTAATAATAGACTTTTAAAATTTGTACAAAGAAAACTCTACGTCAATGATACTATCATTGCTACAACTGACTTCCAACACATCAGGGTATTCACTTAGAAACATATCCCAACGTTGTTTAACTTCTTCACTTAAATTATCTTGATTAAGAATGACAGCAGATGACCCAGAGAGTAACACAACCTTCCCTGTTTCAGTAACAATTATTTTGCCCTCATTAATCAATCCTGAAATATTAAGATCATTTCAAATCCCCACATTTTCTAAATCATACCCCAAACTACTCCAAGTTAAATATCCCTTCAAATATTATGTCAATATGACTTCCAGTAAATCACATCCTTCCTCACCACGACCTGTGCCCTTTTTTGCTTAATAATGTCACTTGGAGACAGATGCATCATCACATAAAAAATTTACATTTCTCCCAATCTGGTTTACCAAATACTCCACCTCCTACAACTGTCCTGCTCTCCCCGATATAAATCCAAAGTCAAGATCATAAGGAACACAAGGTTGACTGAGGTTCATATTAACTAATCACCGTTTGAGTTCTCATTTGACCGACACGCATTGCAGCCAATGACAGCAGGGGTCAGAGGCGGGCCTGACCTACGATAGGCTGGTGGACATCTGCCCCCTGTTCAGCTCCTGCTGCTCCTCTCCATCGCCATGGCGAAGTTCAGCGAGTCGCTGCGGTCGGTGGTCGCCGGTCTCGGCACCCACAGGGACGGGTGCGGTTCTCCTCCGACGCCTCGGTGAGTCCATTCCGGTGCTGTCTGTGGTGGCAGAGAAAAAAAATGCAGGGAGTTAGCGGGGAGGAAGAAATACTGACTACAACTCCCAGAAGGCCCCGCTGATGACACAGAAGTCGGGGGTGTTGTGGGTAGTCTGGAGGGTTGTCAGAGATCACAGCGGGAAATAGATAGGATGCAGAACTGGGCTGAGAAGTGGCAGATGGAGTTCAACCCAGATACGTGTGAAGTGGTTCATTTCGACAGGTCAATTTTGAACACAGAATATAACATTAATGTTAAGACTCTTGGCAGTGTGGAAGGTCAGAAAGATCTTGGGGTCCGTGCCCATACGACACTCAAAGTTGCTGTACAGGTTGGCAGTGTTGTTAAGAAGGCGTCTGGTGTGATGGATTCATCAACCGTGGGATTGAGTTGAAGAGCCTTGAGGGAATGTTGAAGCTATATTAGGAGACATTTAGTCCCCACTTGCAGTACTGTGTTCAGTTCTGGTCACCTCACTACAAAAAGAATGTGGATATGAAAGAAGGAGTGAAATGACTAACACGACGGGGCATAGTTTTAAGGTGCTTGGAAATCGGTACAAGGGGGATGTCAGGGGTAAGTTTTTCACACAGAGAGTGGATGGTGTGTGGAATGCACTGCCAGTGAAAGTGGTAGACGCAGATACAATAGGATATTGTAAGAGATTCTTAGATAGGTACATGGAGCTTAGAAAAATAGACGGCTATACGATAGAGAAATCCTAGACAGCTTCTAGAGTACTTTACATAGTTGGTGCAACATTGTGGGCCGAAGGGCCTGTAATGTGCTGTAGATTTCTATGTTCTATGTCAAAGGCAGGCAGAGGGATTAGTTTAAATGGACACCAGAACAGCATGCAAGGGTTGGGCCAAAGGGCCTGTGTCAGTGCCGTAAGGGAGGGGCTCTGTCCCAAACATCGACTCCATTCCCCCCAATAGATGCTGCCTGACTTGCCAAAGTTCTTGAAAAGTTGCATTCAGTTCTGCTTAGCATTCTGTACGAAGGGTGTTTTGTGCTGGAAGACTGCAGGGGAGATTCATCGCGATTGAGGGGGTTTGTGGCCATAAGACCATAAAACATAGGAGCAGAATTAGGCCATTCAGCCCATCGAGTCTGCTGACTTTCTGTCATCGTTGATCCCGGATCACACTCAATTCCATATACCTGACCTCTCGCCATATCCTTTGATGCCCTGACAGATCAGGAAACAATCAAATTCCGCCTTAAATATACCCACAGACTTGGCCTCTACCGCAGTCTGTGCAGAGCATTCCACAGATCCAATACTCCCTGTCTAATAAACTTACCTCTGTTTGAAAAGGTGGCCCCTCATTTTTGTGGCTGTGCCCTCTGGATTTTGATAGCCCCACCATCAGAAACATCCTCTCCACATCCACCTTATCTGGTCCTTTCAGCATTCAACAGGTTTCAATGAGATCCCCTCTGCATTGTTCAGAATTCCAGGGTGTACATGCTCAAAGTTGCCAAATGCTCTTCATATGTTAACCACTTCATTCCCAAAATCATCCTTTTGAACTTCTTTTGGACTC
The DNA here is from genome assembly GCF_030028105.1 of Mobula birostris. NCBI lineage: Eukaryota > Metazoa > Chordata > Chondrichthyes > Myliobatiformes > Myliobatidae > Mobula > Mobula birostris. The sequence goes on along the minus strand of NC_092389.1, from coordinate 63,193,175 downwards.
TCTCCAATGACGACCCATCCTTTCTGAGATATGGAGCCCAACACTATTGACAATACTCCAAGTGTGGTCTGACTAGAGTGTTATAAAGGCTCAGCATTACCCCTTTGCGGTTATATTCATGGGGCGGGATTGGACAGTATTGATCTACAGAGGGAGCTGGGAATCCGAGTTCACAACTCCAGATACTGGTTCCAGTGTCAGGCAGTAATGTTGCATCTGGAGAATTGCATTCTAACATAGCAATAATGCGGAGGCTTAACAGGATGCTGCCTGGATAAAGCGAGACTGGGCAATCTTGGGTAATCTCCGGGAGAGGCTCAGGGAGGTCTGACAGACGTTTACAGGATCGTGGGAGGCACAGACGGAGTGGACAACCGGTACTTTTTTTCCCCAAGGAGAAAATGTCCAATAGCAGAGGGCATGCACTTCAGGAGAAAGGGGAAAAACTACCTCATTGGTCCGTTTTGCACTATTTAAGTATTTTGTAATTTAGTGTAATTTTGTATCTTGTCTCTGCACAGCTGATGTTAAAAAAAGCAGTTACAAAAGACAATGATTTTAAAAACCTGACTCAGAATGTTCAAAAGAGATTTGCGTTTCAAGTTTTGTTTCTCATACCCATCGTGGTGAGTGTCTGGAATGAATGTCAGGGGTGATGGTGGAGGCAGATGTGATAGAGGCTATTAGATATCACCTGGATGTGAGGAGAATGAAGGGATGTGTTCCTTGTGTAGGCAGAGGGATTGGTTTAGTAAGCCATGAAATGACCAGTTCAGTTGGTTCAGAACAACACAAGGAGCAGAAGGGCCTGTTATGGACAAGTACAGCAAGCAGAGCAGGTAAACTGGATAAAGTGTTCCCAGTCAGAGCACATACTGTGACGTCAGTGGATATGCCAGCATCACAGTTCTCCCACCAAAGATACTTTACTGCCGGATAAAATGAAGTTTGTGATGTTTATAACCGATGTGGTGAATTGTACTGCTCAGGCATCCCATCCTGCTCAGTAAATTAAAATTATTGTGAAAGCTGCAGAAAGGTATCTTGGTCTAACTGGTGTTTTGTGGGAAGCCTTAAAAATGAAGTTTTGTTGGGTGGGGTATCTGTATCCCAGTCTACTTGTGAACGTACATAACAGGATTAAAATATTGCAATGAAATGCGAGAACTCTGATTTATAGTGGTCAACTTTAAGAAGTTTACTTCTCATTTGTCAAATTTTTCCAATGTTATATCTATTCAGGAAACCTGCACATTTAAAGTTTTTATTCCTGTGCAGGATTATATTGTCGTTCGGCTTGACAGGTTAGTTGGCAGAGGGGTGGTGTTGCCAGTTTTATCAGGAAAAGGGCAGGGTATAGAGTTGTGAAAGGGAACAAAATGTATGAGGAACTTGTAGAAGAAATTCTTGATTCAACAGGTATGTATCAAATTTCCTTTTTTTGAAAATATTAACATTTTGAATCGTATTTTGAGGTTTGGCCGTCTACTTTTCTCATGGAAAATGGTTGTAGTAGTGCCCATTCTAATACCTGGATCTCCCTGTCTGATCCTCCTTGTTATAGGCCAATAACAATAACGTCTCCTTTATGTAAACGTGTGGAATGTATGGTAATCGAGTGTTTAAAAACAGAGAAACATAGAAAACCTACAGCACAATACAGGCCTTTCTGCCCTCAAAGTTGTGCCGAACATGTCCCTACCTTAGAAATTACCAGGCTTACCCATAGCCCTCTATTTTTCTAAGCTCCATGTACCATTATATTTTTGATAAAAGAGGTGATTTCACGTTTTATCAGAGGGGAATTCAGAAGGGTAGAATAACACTGGAATCAGTTTTAGGTTTGGAAGATCATATTAGGCAAGCACAGTTAAATAAAGATGTAATAGCAATATTTTTTGATCTTGAAAATGCAAATGATATTTATTGAAGGACAGACTTTTGATTAATATTTGGAAATGCAATTGAGTGAGCTATTGTACATTTTTTTTCTAATTGTTTTTATTTGGACGTCTTACATAGAAACACAGAAAACCTAGAGCACAATACAGGCCCTTCGGCCCACAAAGTTGTGCCGAGCAAGTCCCAACCTTAGAAATTACTAGACTTCCCCATAGCCCTCTATTTTTCTAAACTCCATGTACCTATCCAAAAGTCTCTTAAAAGACCCTATCGTATCCGCATCCACCACCGTTGCCGGCAGCCCATTCCATGCACTCACCACTCTCTGAGTAAAAAACTTACCCCCAACATCTCCTCTGTACCTACTCCCCAGCACATTAAACCTGTGCCCTCTTGTGGCAGCAATTTTAGCCCTGGGAAAAAGCCTCTGTCTAGCCACACGATCAATGCCTCTCATCATCTTACACACCTCTATCAGGTCACCTCTCATCCTCCGTCGCCCCAAGGAGAAAAGGTCGAGTTCACTTAACCTGTTTTCATGAGGCACGCTCCCCAATGCAGGCAACATCCTTGTAAATCTACTCCGCAACCTTTCTATGGATTCCACATCCCTTCTGTAGTGAGGCGACCAGAACTGAGCACTGTACTCCAAGTGGGGTCTGACCAGTGTCCTATAGAGCTGCAACATTACCTCTCGGCTCCTAAATTCTGTTGATGAAGGAGAATACACCGTATACCTTCTTAACAACAGAGACAACCTGCGCAGCTGCCTTGTGTGTCCTATGGACTCGGACCCCAAGATCCCAATGATCCTCCACACTGCCAAGAGTCTGACTATGAATACTATATTCAGCCATCATATTTGACCTACCAAAATGAACCACCTCACACTTATCTGAGTTCAACTCCATCTTCCACTTCTCAGCCCAGTTTTACATCAAATCAATGTCCTGCTGTAACCTCTGATAGACTTGTAAAGGTATGGGTGGGCAAGTACGACATTGAATTTGTTTTTATGTTTGGAAGATGATATTGGGAAAGCACAGTTAAATATAGATGATGTAGCAGCTGTATTTTTACTATTCAAAAGGAAGATGGTATTTATGGAAGGAAAGACTTTTTATGAAATTGTGGAAATGAGGATTATCTAACTTTTTCTAAGTTTTTTTTTGATTGTATGTCTTGTGTCAGGTATGGGTGGGAAAGTTATATCCAGGTTGTTATGAGATAGAAATTGGGATCCCACAAGGCAGCATTTATTATTTCATGTTTCAATTAATAATATTTTTTATGAGATAGGTTTAGAGTGCGTAAATCACTATATGCAGATGATGGAGGTTTATGGATTCGAGGTAGCAATTTCAATTTTACTGTATATAGGATGCATTAGCAATTAATAAGGTTTAAAAGTCGGCAAATAGATGGGATTTAAGTTTTCGGTAGCTACAAGACAATTTATGTGTTTAACGAACAGGATGAATGGACCTCCACTTGATTTGAAATGATATGGTCAAACTCCTTAAAATACGTTTGTGGTAAGATATCCAGGTATGTGGATGGATAATAACCTGACATGGAAGCACCGGATCAGAAAATAATTGAGAAATATAAAGAAACATTAAATACTCTCAGTTATCTCTGTGGGTATTCTGGAGCGTTACATGAAAATAGTTTTTGACCAATTTCTTTCTTTCTTTCTTTTTAAATCTTTTTTATTGAATTAGTGCACAAAAGGTAAAACATATAGCAACCAATACATTGTTAAGATATAAATATACAAGTAATATTAATACAAAAAATGTAAACAACCTGTTAGTTATACAATAACAAGGTAATATCGTTGTATACTAATTTTCCATATATATCAATAGAACGAGGAAAAAACAAAAAAAGCCAAAAAAAAAACCTACCGTGCAACTAACCTACAAAGCAAAGCAATGGGCTAACTAGGTAAAGAGTAGACTTGAACAAATTAAACAATCACGTCCTCAAACCCGAATCCACGAAGGGGATGTGTGTATGATCAGAGAGAAAACAAAAGTTACATTAAATGAAAATATTGAATAAAAGTTCTCCAGGTCTGTTCAAATTTAACTGAAGTATCATAAAGATTACTTTTATTTTCAAATTTAAGCACAGTATCGTTTGAGAGAACTGAAAAAAAAAACGTAGTTGGGGCATTAATCTCCTTCCAATGTTGTAGAATAAATCTTTTCGCCATTACAGTAAGAAATGCAATCATTCTACGAGCTGAGGTGGGTAAATTACTAGAGGTTTTAGGTAATCCAAAGATAGCAGTAATAGGATGGGGAGAAATATAACGATTCAAAACCTTTGAGATAATATTAAAAATGTCTTTCCAAAACGTTTCCAGGGTAGGACAAGACCAAAACAAGTGGGTCAAGGAAGCTATCTCCCCATGACATCTATCACAAAGAGGGTTAATATGAGAGTAAAAACGAGCTAATTTATCTTTAGACATGTGTGCTCTATGGACAACTTTAAATTGAATTAAGGAGTGTTTGGGACAGATAGAGGAAGCATTAACAAGTTGTAAAATATGAGCCCGGTCATCAGTCGGGATAGTAAGGCCCATTTCCTTTTCCCAGTCAGTCCTAATCTTATCGAATGGAGCTTTCCTAAGTTTCATGATAGTATTATAAAGGAATGATAGTATTATGGAGGTAAAGGAATCCCTTGGAAGTAGTGATCATAATATGATTGCGTTCAGTTTCAAATTTGAAAAGGAGAAGCTGGTATCAGGTGTATCGATATTTCAGTGGAACAGGGGAAATTACAGTGGTATGAGAGAGGAACTGGCCCAGGTCGATTGGAAAAGTCAGCTAAACGGAGGGACGGCAGAGCAGAATTGGATGAAATTCCTACAAGAAATAAGGAAAATGCAGGGAAAATATATTCCAAGAAAAAAGAAAATCATGAATGGAAAAAATGGCACAAATGTGGCTAACGAGAGAGGTTAAGGCAAAAATAAAAGCAAAAGAAACATCGTACAAGGAAGCAAAAATTAGTGGGGTTATATGTGGTGATTTATATGTACTCTGATAATTAAATTTACTTTTAACTTTGAGCTTCGGGGAACTTCCACTGATTCTGTGAACAAACTGTGACTGACAGCTCCAGCTCACCGCAGCAGCCCGCCCTCAGACACACCAATAGCCAATCAGCGAGTATCGCTGGGGGAATGTTGCTCCCATTGGCTGAGGAGTGTCAGTGGGCGGGACGGTGTGCGCTCGGAGCAGACTGGGGAGAAGCCGGAGATTGGGAGCTGCAGCTCGGGTAAAGGCTGCAACACCGGCCGGGGCCTTGAACCCTTCTGATGGCAGAGGTGAACAGACTGGCGGGGATTCAGTGAGATGCCTCAGCCACACAGAGGGTTCCCGGCCGTTCCCGCCGTGGATCGGGGCCTGTTGTCCGGAGCTGCCTCCCAGACCCGATCCCTGCTGCTGGGAGACGGGAGCTGCCCCGCAGCGGCTGCCGATGGATCTCCGGTGCTCTCAGCGCTCCGCTGTGCAATCCGACTGACTTTTTGAATTTAGAAACCTTGTGGAGCAAATTCCAAAGATTCACTGCACTCTGGGCGAGGAAATTTCTCCTCATCTCAGTCCTGCTAAGCTGACCTCAGATTTTGTGACCCCTGGTTCCTCAGCCTAGCCAGAGGAAACATCATTCCTGCCTCTACCCTATCAATAACCTGTGAGACTCTGTCTGTCTCAGTCAGACCACCTTTTATTTTCCTAATTTTGAGACAGGCCCAGTCAGTGTAATCTCTCTGAGGATGCTACCTGACCCCCCAAATCAATCTGGGAAACCTTCTCTTCATTCCCTTCATCCCACAGGCTGACTCTGGGAGGGAGACCAGACCTGTGCACAGTGTTCCATGTACGCTCTCACCAGGACCCCATATACCTTCAGAGGAGATCTTTAATCTGAGATCCTTAATATGGATCGCAAACAGCGAACAGATCCAACACACCCTCAGCCATGAATTTAAAACGCAGGTGTTGCAACAGTTTGAGCTTCATACCGGGGGCCACGGAGCAAGCAGGGAGTCACAAAGGGAGGAATGTGGGAGTGTTGTGTGTCTGAGCCCAGCTGTGTGTGTTTGTGTATCAGAATCAGGTTTAATATCACCGGCATATGTGGTGAAATTTGCTGTTTTCTGTCAGCAGTGCATTGCAACATCCAGTAATAAAAACTACAAATTACAATAAGTATGTATAAAATTATATATAAAATGTAGTGCAAAAAGAGAGGGGAAATACTGAGGAAGTGTTCATGGTTTCATTGTCCGTTCAGAAATCTGATGGTGGGGAAGAAGCTGTTCCTGAAACGTTGAGTGTGTCTCCAGGGTCCTGTACATCCTCCTTGATGTTATCAATGAGAAGACGGCCTGTCCTGGGTGATGGGTCCTTAATGATGGACGCCATCTTTTTGTGGCATCATTTTTTGACTGTATCCTGGATGCTGTGGAGTCCAGTGTCCATGAAGGAGCTGGCTGAGTTTACAACTTTCTGCAGCATTTTCCGACCCTGTGCAGTGGCCTCTCCACACCAGGCAGTGATGCAGCCAGTTAGAATGCTCTCCACCATACATCTGTAGACATTTGCAAGTGTTTTTAGTGACAGACCGATTCCCCTCAATCTCTGAATGAAATATAGCCGATGGTGTGCCTTCATTGTAACTGCATCAATATGTTGGGCCCAGGATAGTTCCTCAGAGATGTTGACAGGCAGGAAATAGAAACTGCTCACCCTTTTCACTTCTGATCCCACGATGAGGACTGGTGTGTGCTCCCTCGACTTCCCCTTTCTGAATCCACAATCAATTCCTTTGCCTTAATGATATTGAGTGCAAGGTTGTTGCTGTGACACCACTCAACTTGCTGATCTATCTCACTCCTGTCCTCCTCCTCGTCAACATCTGAATTATGAGCTCAATATTCAGCATTGTCTTGATTTCTCCACTTCATCCTTTATTGTTTGATCTTTTTGACTCTATACGGTGCATTCTCTGGAGGATCATTCTGTTCTCGAAAGTGGAAAAAGTCTGCTTTGTGAGGGCTGAGATATGGTCCATGTAGAATTCAGAGAAGTCAGTGCTGAGAGGCAAGACCGGCGCACCTCAAGGATGCATCCTTAGCCCACTGCTCTACTCTCTCCGCACATGACTACGTGGCTAAGCACAACTTAAGTGCCATATATAAAGTTGCCAGTAACTCAATGTACGGTTGGCAAAATTTCAGATGGTGACAGGGAGATGTACAGGAACAAGATAGATCAGTTGGTTGAGTGGTGTAACAACAATAACCATTGCAGTGAACGTCAGCAGGACCAAAGAACTGTTTGAGACTTAAGGAAGGGGAAGTCGAGGGAAGACAGACCAGGCCTTGTCCAGAGATCAGCAATGGAAAGGGTGAGCCATTTCACTCCTGTCCTCCTCCTCGTCACCATCTGAAATTCCACCAACAATAGTTGTGTCGTCGGCAAGTTTATAGATGAGCCTGGCCACACAGACGTGGTGTAGAGAGAGCAGAGCAGTGGGCTGAGCACGCATCGTTGAGGTGTGTCAGTGTTGATTGTCAGCAAGGAGGAAATGTTACTTCTGATCCACACGGACTGTGGTCTCCTGGTGAGGATCCAGTTGCAGAAGGAGGTACAGAGGCCCAGGGTTTGGAGCTTGTTGATTACAATTGAGGGTCTGATTGTGTTGAACGCTGAGCTGTAATCAGCAGCCTGACTTGTGTATTGCTATTGTCCTGCTGATCTGAGGCTGAGTGGAGACGATCGGCGATCGGCAAATTGCAGTGGGTCCAGGTCCATGCAGAGGTAGGAGTTGATTACAGCCATGACCAACTCCTCAAAGCACTTCACAGTAGATGTGAGCACCATCGGCTGTTTTAACAGAATACATTCTGTGCAGAAACTAGTCGTGTGGTTAAGGCAGCCAACGGAAACGCTGCAGAGAGTTGTGAACAAGTTCAGTGCATCATGCAAACCATGGACACTGTTTACACATCTCTCTGCCTCAATAAAACAGTCCAAATTATCAAAGACCCCACACACGTTGAACATTCTGACTTCCTGAGAGATGGACAACTAACTTCACAATCTACCTCACACAGTGTTGTGATTAATTGGTCTGTATGATTTGTTAATTTAATTAATTGTCCCCCTACATTTCACGAAACCGCACTCCCAGTCTCGAGGTGATGAATTGATCTTTATGGAGGGGATGTGAATCTAAAGTTATCACTGTGCCTTGATTCACTGAAAGCAAATGTCCCAATTTATCCTATCCCCTCCTCTCCCCCCTCTCCCCCCCTCTCCCCCCTCTCCCCCCTCTCCCCCTCTCCCCCCCTCTCCCCCCCTCTCCCCTCCTCTCCCCTCCTCTCCCCTCCCCTCCCCCTCTCCCTTCCCCCGCCTATTCGGTAGCACACTAAACGGAAACAAACAGGCCTCTCCCTGATACCACAAGCCTTTATCTTCTGAGAAAACATTGAATCTTTCCATCCAGCGAGAAATTATACGACATCTGCAATCCACTGAGCGTGTGAAACAGTCATCACGGTGCGGGGTGGGGGAGCGGTGCTGGTTTGGACGGGTGGGTGGCGGAGACAGCAAGCTACAGGAAAGGGGGAATTGGGGAGAAGGCGAGAGGCGAGCAAAAGGTTGGGCATAATGGAGTAAGAGACAATAAGGGAAAGATGCAGGGCAGTGACTGTGTAGGGAAGAATGGAGGAAAGACTGGGAGAGTGTGAAAGTGAACGGATGAGGAAAAGAGAGGAGATAGAGAAATTGAGGAAATGTATGTGTATAGACAGGGAAAGATAAGAGAGATAGGGGAGACAGAGAGAGAGAAAGAGAAGGAGAAAGTGGGGTGGAGAGAGAGAGGGGACTGTGGAGGAGAATGGAGATCGTGGGAAGGAGATTGGAAGAGCGTAAGGAGAAGTGAGGAAAGAAAGAGAAAGGGGGGGGAAAGAAGCGGGGCCCCGGACACGGGACAGGGGTCTCAGAGCTGTAGTGGTAGCATGATTGAGAGAGGAGTTGACAAGCAGACCCGAGATATCCCCAGTAGTGTCCGAGCCGTTAAGGTTTAGGTGAGGGTGTACAGAGGTCTCGGAGGATCAGGAAGCTCCCAGATATGTTGGCCTATGTCGTGCCCATGGACGGGCGGAAGGTCTACTGTTCGGGGAGCAATGTCACTCTGTGTATCTGGTTGGGTTTTTGTGTCTGTAGTATTGGTTGGCGAGTTATTTAGAAGTCATGAGAACATGACTTTATTTGGTGGGGGGAGAGTGTAAGAAGTTTCTTCTTTTATGTTACTGCGTAGGCTAATTAAAATTGCTTCTTTGTTATGTTATAACTGAAATGGCTCCTTTGTTATGTTAACTGCTGTGAAAGTCCTACTGCTAGCAGATTGTTTGGATTATGTTATTGATAAGAGGCTGTTATGAACAATTGGGATAGATGTTATTCTTTCTGTATGTTTGTAAGTTATTGTGATGCCTGGGTTTGGGGGCAGAAGGCGCAAGGGAGAGAGTGAGGATGGACAAGGTGCTGTGAGTCGGCTAACGGGGTCGGACCCCGATCAGGAGTCCGAGGTTCAGGGAGTTCGGCGAGGAGAGGAGACGGTGACGGACACTTGTGGAGAGTCTGGTCGACAAACGTTGTTGACCCAGGCGGCATTTTGAGGTGGTCCGAGGGGATCGCAGGGTGAAGAAGGAGGGTCCTGAGCGCCAACTGTTTGTGCACAAAGAGACAGAACTTTGATAAGCGTGGCGCCTTTTACTTTCCTTTTTGTATTTTATTCTCTATTAATTATATAGTTCCAGTAATATCTATAAACTGTAAATCATTTAATCGTATCTGGTGTATTGTCTGTTATTTGGGCGGGCTGGGGTATATCACACAGCATCCACACAAACTATTACCCAGTTTGGCGTGGCCGAGGGCTGTTTCCCTAGAAGACAGCGAGCTGAGCGACCCTGAGGCAGGCACGAGGGCTACATAATTTTTCCTCCGTTTTGAACATTGTTAACCATTCATTTCTTTTTCCAAAGTTCATGACCAAACACTTCCCGACAGTGTACTCCATTTGCCATTTCCAATCCCAATCTGTCTAGCTCCTTCTGTAGCCTCACAGATCTACCTTTCCCCCCATCTCTGTTCATGTCCTCTGCAGATTTTGCCACTAAGGCATTAAATACATCATCCAAGTCACTGCTATATAGCATAGAATAATCAGTCCCATCACAGACCCCTGTGGAACACCACTGGACATCTGCAGCCAGACAGAAATGGTTCCATTTATTCACACGTTCTTCCTCCTGTCAATCAGCCACTGCTTCATCCGTGCTAAACTCTTTTCTGTAATGTCGTGGGTTCGTAGCTTGTTAAGCAGCTGCACGTGTGCCACCTTTTCAAAGGCCTTAAATTCAAAATACACAATGTCAACTGATTGTCCTTTGTGTATCCTGCTTGTTATTTCTTCAATAAATTTCAACAGATTTGTCAATAAACCATGCTGACTACGGCCCGTTTTATCATTTGCCCAAAGTACCCTGAAACCTCATCCTTAATAATCGAATCCAACATCTTCCCAAACACTGCGGTCAGACCAACTGGCCTTTAGTTTGCTTTCCTCTGCCTCCCTCACTTCTTCAAGAGTGGAGTGACACTGTTAGGAAACATAGAAACCATAGAGAAACTACAGCACAGAAACAGGCCTGCTGGCCCTTCTTGGCTGTGCCGAACCATTTTCTGCCTGATCCCACTGACATGCACAGGCACCGTATCCCTGCATACACCTCCCATCCATGTTTCAGTCCAATTTATTCTTCAATGTTAAAAAAGAACCCGCATTTACCACATCGTCTGGCAACTCATTCCACACCCCCACCACTCTCTGTGTGAAGAAGCCCCCGCCAATGTTCCCTTTAAACTTTTCCCCTTCACCCTTAACCCATGTCCTCTAGTTTTTTTTTTCTGCCCTTGCCTCAGCACAAAAAGGCTGCTTGCATTCACTCTATCTATACCCATCATAATTTTATACACCTCTATGAAATCTCCCCTCATTCTTCCACGCTCCGGGGAATAAAGTCCTAACCTATTCAACCTTTCCCTGTAACTGAGTTTCTCAAGTCCCGGCAACATCCTTGTAAACCTTCTCTGCACTCTTTCAAACTTATTTTCTACTTCCTGCAATTTGGTGACCAAAACTGAGCACAATACTCCAGATTCGGCCTCACCAATGCCTTATACAACCTCATCATAACATTCCAACTTGTACACTCAGTACTTTGATTAACAAAGGCGAATTTAGCAAAAGCTCTCTTTACGACCCTATCTACCTGCGACGCCACTTTTAGGGAATTTTGTATCTGTATTCCCAGATCCCTCTGTTCCACTGCACTCCTCAGTGCCTTACCATTAACCCTGTATGTTCTACCTTGGTTTGTCCTTCCAATGTGCAATACCTCACAATTGTCTGTATTAAACTCCAGCTGCCACCTTTCAGCACACTTTTCCAGCTGGTCCAAATCCCTCTGCAGGCTCTGAAAACCTTCCTCACTGTCCACTACGCCTCCAATCTTTGTATCATCAGCAAATTTGCTGATCCAATTTACCACGTTATCATCCAAATCATTGATATAGATGACAAATAACAATGGACCCAGCACTGATCCCTGTTGCACACCACTAGTCACAGACTTCCACTCTGAGAAGCAATCCTCTACTACCACTCTTTGGCTTGATCCATTGAGTCAATGTCCAATCCAATTTACCACCTCTCCATGTATACTGAGCTTTTCCTAAATAACCTCACATGTGGGACCTTGTCAAAGGCCTTACTGAAGTCCATGTAGACAACATCCACTGCCTTCCCTTCATCCACTTTCCTGGTAACCTCCTCGAAAAACTCCAATAGTTTGGTCAAACATGACCTACCACGCACAAAGCCATGTTGACTCTCCCTAATAAGTCCAAGTGCTTGTAGATTCAATCTTTTAGTACCCTTCCAATAACTTATCTACTACCGACGTTAGACTTACCGGCCCCTTTTTGATCCTTTTTTAAACAACGGAACAACATGAGCCACTCTCCAATCCTCCGGCACCTCACCTGTAGACACCGACATTTTAAATATATCTGCCAGGGCCCCTGCAATTTCAATACTAGTCTCCTTCAGTGTCCGAGAGAATACCCTGTCAGGTGCTGGGGATTTATCAACTTTAGTTTGCCTCAAGATAGCAAGCACCTCACCTTTTCAATCTGTACAGTTTCCATGATCTCACTACTTGTTTCTCTTAATTCCATAGACTTTATGCCAGCTTCCCTAGTAAACATAGACGCAAAAAAAAAAACACATTTACGATCGCGCCCATTTCTTTTGGTTCCACACATAGCCGACCACTCTGATCTTCAACAGGAGCAATTTTATCCATTACAATCCTTTTACCCTTAATATAATTGTAAAAGCTCTTTGGATTATACTTGACTTTGACTGCCAAGGCAACCTCTCGTCATCTTTTAGCCCTCCTGATATTCTTCTTAAGTATTTTCTTGCACTCTTTATACTTCACAAGCACCTTATTTACACCGTGTTTCCTATACATGTCATACAACTCTCCCTTCTTCTTTATCAGAGTTGCAATATCCCTTGAGAACCAAGGTTCCTTATTCCTATTCACCTTGCCATTAATCCCGACAGGAGCTTACAAGCTCTGCACTCTCAAAATTTCTCCTCTGAAGGCTTCCCACTTACCGATCGCATCCTTGCCAAAGAACAACCTGTCCCAACCACGCTTTTTAGATACTTTCTCATTTCTTCAAATTTGGCCTTCTTCCAGTTTAGAACCTTAATCCTAGGACCAGATCTATCTTTATCCATGATCAAGTTGAAACTAATCGTGTTATGATCACTGGAACCAAAGTGCTCCCCTACACACACTTCCGTCATTTGTCCTAACTCGTTTCCTAATAGGAGATCTAATATTGCATCCCCTCTAGTTGGTACCTCTATATATTGATTTAGAAAACTTTCCTGAACACATTTTACAAACTCTAACCCATCTAGACCCATAGCAGTATGGGAGTCCCAATGAATATATGGAAAATTAAAATCCCCTACCACCACAACTTTATGTTTCCTGCAGTTGCCTGCTATCTCTCTGCAGATTTGCTCCTGCAATTCTTGCTGACTATTGGGTGGTCTATAATACAACCCCACTAATGTGGCCATACCTCTCCTGTTTCTCAGCTCCACCCATAAGGACTCAGTAGACAAGCCATCTAATCTGTCCTGCCTGAGCACTGCTGTAACATTTTCCCTGACAAGCAATGCTACCACCCTCGCCCCCCCCCCCCACCTTCCATTCCTCTGCCTCCATCACATCTGAAACATCGGAACCCTGGAATATTAAGCTGCCAGTCCTGCCCCTCCTGTAGCGAAGGTTCAGTAATTGCTATAACGTCAGAATCTCACGTGTCAATCCACACCCACAACTCGTCTGCCTACCCCGCAAACTCCTAGCATTGAAATATATACACCCCAGAAGATTTTTACCACTACTCACAAGCTTTCTATTCGCGGCTTTGCTTGAACTTCTAACATCACTTATTTTCACCCCAGCTCCACTGTCAGCTCTGGCACTCTCGTTTCTATCCCCCTGCAAATGTAGTTTAAAGCCTCCCCAATAGCACTAATAAACCTCCCTGAAAGGATATTGGTGCCCCTGTAGTTCAAGTGTAACCCGTACTCCCCTTTCTCCAGAATTCTGCTTCCATAGCACACTGTTCCTTATTCTTCACCTATTCCCCATTCTTCCTTATCTCTCATCATCTCTCCACTCTGTCTTCTCCCTTTTTCCATCCCCACTCACCCTTCTCTCTCTCTCCCTCTCTCCCTACACTTCCTCCCCTCTTTTACTACCCCGTCTCTTCTTTCTCGCACCGCACCCTCTCTTCTCTTCCTCACATACCCACTCTCCATTTCTCTCCCGGACCCACACTCTCTTCTCTCTTCTACTCCTCTCTCTCCCTAATTCCTCTCCTAGGCCCCAATCTCCCATCTTTCTTCTCCCCACTCTCACCTCGTTCTCTGCCACCCCCCACTAACCTTTCTCTCTCCCACTCCCCATTCTCATTTCTCACTTTCCCAAACCCCACTATTCCCACTCACTGACGCACTCCGTACATTTCCTTCTCTCCCATACACACTCCCCCACCTTCACTCCCCACTCTCTCTCACTTCTCACTCTCCCTTCTTTCTCTCAAACCGCAAAAGATTCCTTCTCTCTCACACCCTCCCGACTCTACCTTCTCTCTCTCCCACTCCCTACCCTCACGGTGCTCTCTTCCGCTCCGTCTTCTACTTTCTCTCTCTGCAACTGGTCCCTCTCTCTCACACTTTCCACCCCTTCCCTCTCTCACATTACCCGCTCCTCCTTCTTTCTCTATCATTCCACACCGCCCTTTCTCTGTGTTTCCAACTCCCCACGCTGCCCTCCCTCTCTCCCACTGCCCACCGCCCTCACTATCTCTCTCTTTCCTTCTCCTCACACTTCATTCTCTCTCTCCGTTCACTGTACCCAATCCTCACTTTCCCACTCTCCACTCTCCTTACTCTCTGTCTCCCACTGCCCACACTCGCTTTTCTTTCTCACATGCACACTCTCCGATTTCTCTCACTTTTCCCACTCTCCCTCATTTTTTCTAGTCCTCGTTCATCTCCCATCTCTTATTCACGCTCTCTCCTCTTCCTTTCTCCCCACTCTCCCTTCCCTTTCTCTCACTCTACCCTTTTTCTCTCTCCCAGTCCACACTCTTCCTTCGGTCTTCTATTACCCACTCCCATCTGCCTCCCCTACTTTCCCTTCTGTGTCTCACACACGCCTCTCCCATCTCTCTCTACCAAACTCCATTCGTGCTTCTCCCAACAGTGCTTTCTCTTTCCCAAACAACAATATAAATTCCCTTTCCCCCACTCCACACTCTCCCTGATCTCTTTCTCTCCCCTCTCTCTTAATTGACTCTCTCCCAGCCTCAATGCTTTCACTCGTTGTTTTAGACTTGGGATTGTGTTTTTCATTATATATTGTACTTTTCACTTGCTGTGATCTTACAAACTATCCTGCAGCATCCTTGGAAAGTTCCTACTCCCCACTGATCGAATCTTGTCATCTTGCTGATCTCGATGCTGAAGAGGGGTCTTGGTCCGACAAGTCCACTCGTATTATTTTCCATAGATGTTGCCTGACCTGCTGAGTTCCTCCAGCATTTTGTGTGCGTTATTCTCCGTTACACCTCCTCCTCTCTGCCCATTTCTATTCCCATTTCCTGCACCTCTCTCCTTTCCTCCATTCTTACCCATCCCTCCCACGCGCTGTCACTCCCTCTGTACATCCCGACTGTTCATTGCAATCTCTCTCCCCCTTTATCTCTATCTCTCTCATACACACACACAATCCTCTCCCCTTTATAAGTCTCGCAATCACTCGCACACTCTCCTCCGCCCCAGCCCTCTCCATCTCTTCCACCTCCACTCTAGTCCACCTTTCCTTTCTCTGTCTCTCCTTCCCTCCCTCTCTATCCCATCCCTGTTCCAATCTCCTCCTCTCCTTCTCTCGTTTGCCAAAGTTTCTCTTAAAATTGTTCTCAGTCACTGCCTCCCCACCCTCTATCGCTGCTCACTTTCTTCCCCTCCACCTTCCCTCCTCCTTCCCTAGGTGCCTCTCTTCACCCTCTGTCACTGCACCCACTCGCCCTTCGTCCGCCTCGCACATCCACTCTCACCGTCTTCAACCTACTTACCCGCACTCTCCCGTTCTTCCCCCTATATTCTACCCCTTGTACCTTAACATCCCTCTCCTTTACTCCCTTTCTCTCCTCAACACTGTCACATCTGTCCTTCGGCCACCGAGAGAGGGGAAAGATTTGGGGAAAGAGGAAAGAGTTGGACCGAGGGTAGACAGAGACGGACTGGGGGAAATAGTTGGGCCGAGGGTAGACGGAGATGGAGAGGGGAAAAGAGTTGGACCGAGGGTAGACGGAGATGTAGAGAGGGGAAAGAGTTGGACCGAGGGTAGACGGAGATGGAGAGGAGAAAGAGTTGGACCGAGGGTAGACGGAGGTGGAGAGGGGGAAGTGCACTGGCAGAATCAGTAATTAATTGTATCTCGGCATTTGCCTCGTTATCCTCAGAATGCATATCTGTCCTTCCACCCTGCGTCTCTCCTGCCGATTGTCCTCCTCCTTTCTTCCATCTGCCTTTACAGTACAATGAGAGAGAGAGAGAGAGAGAGAGAGAGAGAGAGAGAGAGAGAGAGAGAGTCACGCGGGGGGAGGAGAGGGGGGGAAGAATAATGAGAGGGAGAAGGTGAGAGTGAATTTCCTCTCCAGTCTGGTTCCACTCAGCCCTGTTTCTCCAGTTTCCCCACTACCTCCTACTTCTCAACTTCCCCCCAGCTCTTTACCCATTCTATCTCTCCTCCTTCTACACTCTTATCTCTCCCCACATCTCGTCAACCCTTAGTCTCCCTCCTCCCTCTCCCACTCCCCAACTCCCTCAACTGTGTTTCTCCCTCTTCCTAATGGCCTCTCCCTCCCTCTCCGCTGAGGGTTTGACAGCAAATCACAGTCACTGGAAGTTGACTAAATCCATGTCCTGGATAAAGCTTTTTGGCTGGATGAGGAGGGCGCGGGAAAAAGTATGTTTCATCTGAGTGATGCAGGATTCAGGAAAGTAGGGAGTAAGCAGAGGGGGAGAGGGGTTAGTGTGAGAGTGGTGTAAGGCGGAGAGAGTCGGGAGTAATGGAGGAGAGTGATGGGGAGAGATAGTAGAGCTTGGGATGAGAGAGGAGAAGCGGAGAGAGACTAGAGAGAGGAAGGTGAGAGTGAGAAAAGTGAGAGAGAAGGACGAGATTCGGAGAAAGCTCATAAACAGACCCCTCAGTCCGTCTGGACAGTTCCAGCCATATTCACAGAGCCAGTGCTATTTGCACACAGTTGGAATTTACTCCTATAAACCCTGTCCATCCGCGTGTCGGGTAGGAGCTGCAGAGCTTTGTGACCTGGTGTCAAGTCAACAACACTCCCCACCCCTCCATTTCACCAATACAATAGAGCTGGTAACTGAAAACAGGAAGCCAGCTGGGGCGATGCACACATTCCTGTTTACATCAACGGTAGAGGACGAGAGGGTGGACAGCTCCAATTTCCTGAGAGTGAACACCACTAACAGCCTCTCCTTGTCCAGCCACAGAGACACCATCGTTAACAAAACTCAGCGGCGTCTCTGCTTCTTCGAGACACTGAAGAGAATCAGCAGCTCCGGGACGACCATCGTCTGTTTTTACAGAATACATCCTGTGCGGAAACTAGTCGTGTGGTTAAGGCAACAGCACTGCCAAGCACCGGAAACGCTGCAGAGAGTTGTGAACAAGTTCAGTACATCATGCAAACCATGTACACTGTTTACACATCTCTCTGCCTCAATAAAACAGTGCATATTATCAAAGACCCCACACACGTCCAACATTCTGACGTCCTGAGAGATGCACAACTAACTTCACAATCTATCTAATGCAGTGTTGTGATTAATTGGTCTGTATGATTTGTTAATTTAATTAATTGTCCCCCTACTTTTCACGAAACCTCACTCCCAGTCTCGAGGTGATGAATTGATGTTTATGGACGAGATGCGAATCAAAATTTATCACTGTGCCTTGATTCACTGAAAGCAAATGTCCCAATTTGCACTCATCTCTCCTCTCTCTCTCTTCTCATTCTCTCTGCCTGTCACTTTCTCTCTGTCTCTCTCTCTTCTCTCTCCCTCTCTCTCTTCTCTTTCTCTTTCCCGTCTCTTTACCCTTCTCTTCCCCCTCTCCTTCCCCCCTCTCTTTCCACCTCCCCTACCCTGTCTCTTCCCCCTCTTCTCCACACCCCTCCGCCACCTGTTCTGTCGCACACTAAACGGAAACAAACAGGCCTCTCCCTCAAACCACAAGCCTTTATCTTCTGAGGGAACATTGAATCTTTCCAACCAGCGAGAAATTATACGACATCTGTAATCCACTGAGCGTGTGAAACAGTCATCACGGTGCGGGGTGGGGGAGTGGTGCTGGTTTGGACGGGTGGGTGGCGGAGACAGCAAGCTACAGGAAAGGAGGAATTGGGGAGAAAGCGGGAGGCAAGCGAAAGGTTGGGAATAATGGAGTAAGAGATAATAAGGGAAAGATGCAGGGCAGTGACTGTGTAGGGAAAGAATGTGTGGAGAAAGAGTGGGAGAGTGTGAACGAGAACGGATGAGGAAAAGAGAGGAGGTAGAGAAATTGAGGAAATGTATATGTATAGAGAGAGAGAGAGAGAGAGAGAGAGAGAGAGAGACAGAGAGAGAAAGAGACAGAGAGAGAGAGACAGAGAGAGGGAGAGAGAGACAGAGAGAGAGAGGGAGAGACAGAGAGAGAGAGAGAGGGAGAGAAAGAGAGAGAGTTAGAGAGAAAGGGACAGAGAGACAGAAGACAGTGGAGCAGAGTGGAGATCCTGGGAAGGGGTTTGGAAGAGGCTGAGGGGAAGAAGGAGTGAGAAGTGAGGAAAGAAAGAGAAAGGGGGACAAAGACAAATTCTTCCCATTCTCTGTCATTCTACTCTGCCGCTTCTCCGTGTCTTCCACTCCCCACCTGCCTTCCTTCTCCCCACTGCCCAGTCACCCACACTCCTTCTCTCTTTCCTACTCCTCCACCTCATTCTCTAGCTCTCAGTTCTTTGTACCCAATGCCCACTCTTCCTTGTCATTCTCCCACTCCCCACTTCCTTACTCCTTGTCTCCCACCGCCAACACAGCACATTCTGTCTCACACACACAGTCAGATTTCTCTCATTTTTTCCACTCTCCCTCTTTTTCCTCCTACTCCTTTATTTCCCAACTCTCTCCCTCACCCTCTACTCTTCCTTCTCTCCTACACTCCCCACGCTTCCTTCCCTCTCTCCCACTCTACCCGTTTCCCCTCCATCTTGGTTCATATCGTCTGCAGACTTTGTGCCAAAGCCATCAACTACATCATCCATGTCATTGCCATATAGCATAAAATAATCGGTCCCAACACAGACCCCTGTGGAACACCACTGGACATCTGCAGCCAGACAGAAAATGTTGCCTCCATTCACACTTGTTGCCTCCTGGCAATCAGCCACTGCTTTATCTGTGCTAGACTCTTTTCTGTGATGTTATGGGCTGGTAGCTTGTTAAGCAGCCTCGTGTGTGCCACCTTTTCAAAGGGCTTCTGAAATTCAAAGTACACAACATCAACCGATTGTCATTTGTCTATCCCACTTGTTATTTCTTCAATTAAATCCTACAGATTTGGCTGCAAACCATGCTGACTACGGCCCTTTTAATCATTTGCCCAAAGTACCATGAGACATCATCCTTAATAATCGACTCTCACACATTCCTATCCATTGAGGTCAGACCGACCGGCCTTCAGTATACTTTCTTCTGCCTCTCGCGCTCTTGAAAAGTGGAGTGAAACTCTTGTACTCGACACTCCCCGGAATCTCTCTTCCACACCACACCGTCCCTTCTTCCTCACCTATTCCCTATTCCTGCTTCTCTCTCTTCATCTCCCCGCTCTGTCTTCTCCCTCTTGCAGTCTCCACTTTCCTTTCTCTCTCTTCACTACACTTCCTTCTTTCTTTTACTACTCCGTCTCATCTGTCTCGCACCGGACTCTCCCTTCTCTGCCTCACAAACCCACTCTCCCAAACCCCGCTGCCCGCCTCTCTCCTGGACCCCACACTCCCTTCTCTCTTCTACTCCTCGCTCTCCCCAATCTGTCTCCCAGTCCCCACTGTCCCGTCTTTCTTAAGCCCCTCTCACCTGTATCTCTGCCACTCCCCACTCACTATTCTCTCTCCCACTCCCCATTCTCCCTTCCTTCTCTCCCAATCCCCACTTCATAGGTATCTGAGTAGCCAGAGCATCAAAGGTTATGGTGAGAAGGCGGGGGAGTGGGACTAAATAGGAGAATGGATCAGCTCATGATAAAATGGCGGAACAGACTCGATGGACCGAATGGTCTACTTTTGCTCCTTTGTCTTATGGTCTTATGGTCTTTTCCCACTCCCTGACACACTCCGTACCCATCCTTCCCTCCGACTACGCACTCTCCCTCTCCTATCTCACTTCTCGCTCTCCCTTCTTTCTCTCCCACCGCACACGATTCCTTCTCTCACACACACTTCCCACTCACCCACTCCTTGCCCTTACTGTTCCCTCTTCTGCTCTATACTCTCCTTTCCCTCTCTGCATCTGGTCTCTCTCTCTGACACTCTCCACCTCTTCCCTCTCTCACATTACCCGCTCCCCCCTCTTTCTCTATCTTTCCACACCGCCCCTTCTCCGTGTCTCCAACTCCCCACGTTGCCTTCCCTCTCTGCCACTGCCCACCGCCCCCATTCTCCCTCTCTCTTTCCTTCTCCTGATACACCTTTCTTTCTCTCCGTTCACTGCACCCAATCCCCGCTTTCCCACTCTCCACTCTCCTTGGTCTCTGTCTCCCACTGCCCGCACTCGCTTTTCACTCTCACTACACACTGCCCTATTTCTCTTATGTTTCCCACTCTCCCTCATCTTCTCTCCGGCTACTTAATCTCCCATCTCTTCTAACACCTTCTACCCTTCCTCCCTTCTCCCACTCCCCACTCTCCCTTCCCTTCCTCCTCTCTCCCACTCCCCATTCTCCCTTCCCTTCCTCCTCTCTCCCACTCCCCACTCTCCCTTCCCTTCCTCCTCTGTCCCACTCCTCACTCTCCCTTCCCTTCCTCCACTCTCCCACTCCCCACGCTCCCTTCCCTTCCTCCTCTCTCCCACTCCCCACTCCCCACTTTCCCTTCCCTTCCTCCTCTCTCCCACTCTCCACTCTCCCTTCCCTTCCTCCTCTCTCCTGATCCCCACGCTCCCCACCCTTTCTCCTCTCTCCCACTCCCCGCTCTCCCTTCCCTTCCTCCTCTCTTCCACTCCCCACTCTCCTTTCCCTTCCTCCCACTCCACCCTTTTTTCTCTCTCCCAGTCCACATTCTTCCTTCGGTCCTCTATTACCCACACCCATCTCCCTCCCCTACTTCCCCTTCTGCGTCTTACACACGCCTCTCTGATCTCTCTCTCTCCCAATCCCCATTCTTGATTCTCCCAATAACCATTCATGCTTCTCCCAACATTGCTTTCTCTTTCCCACGC
The DNA here is from genome assembly GCF_030028105.1 of Mobula birostris. Taxonomy (NCBI): domain Eukaryota; kingdom Metazoa; phylum Chordata; class Chondrichthyes; order Myliobatiformes; family Myliobatidae; genus Mobula; species Mobula birostris. The sequence goes on along the minus strand of NC_092389.1, from coordinate 63,172,016 downwards.
AGCAATATAAATACCCTGTCCCCAACTCCGCACTCTCCCTTCTCTCTCGCTCCCTCCGTTCTCTCTTAATTGACCATCTCTAACCGGCCACACCATCCCATCTCCCCATTACACTCCCCACTCCTCCAGTAGCCACTCTTCCGTCTCTCTCTCTCTCCCCACTCTCCCTTCTCACTCTCCCACACACAATCCTTTCTCTCTCTCCCTCCACTTTCCTCTCTGCTGTTCCGCTCTTTGTCGTCTGTCACTCCCATTCCACCCTCTCCTTATTCTCTTCCTCACGGCACAATTCCTTCTCTTTCCTCGCCCCACTCTCCCTTCTCTCTTCTAGCACCCACACTGCTGTCCCCCTCCCACTCCTTCCCTTCTCTGTCTCTCACTCCCTACTACACTCTCTCTGCCAATCGTGTTCCGCTCTCCTACTCACCACTCGCAACTCTTCCTTCACTCATTCACACTCACTACCTTCCACTTCCCAATCACCACTCCTCTCTCCGTCTCGCCATTGTCCCTTCCTCCTCTGTACCTCGCCACTCATCACTCTGTCTCTCCCACACCTCACTGTCCGTATTCTCTACATCTACCCACTTCCCCTTCTCTCTCCCGCTGCCTTTCCTCTCCCCCCCACCGCTTCGTTCTCTGCTGCTCTCCCCACTCGCACTTGTCTGCCTCCCATCCTTCACTCTCCCTTCTATCTCTCCCATACCCACTCACCCTTCATTCTCCCATTTCCCACTCTCCCTTTTCGCTTCCTATCCCGCCACTCTCTTCCACTCCACAATCTCCCTCCTCTTTCTCCCGTTCCCCTCTCCCCTTTCCCTGTCTCGCACTCACCACTCTCCTTTCTACCCCACTCCGCACTCTCCCTTCTCTTTCTCGCGCTTCCCACTCTCTCTCTTCTCTCTCTCTCTCTCTCCCCACTCTCAATAGATAGTAGACAATAGGTGCAGGAGCAGGCCATTCAGCCCTTCGAGCCAGCACCACCATTCACTGTGATCATAGCTGATCATCCACAATCGGTATGCAGTTCCTGCCTTATTCCCATAACCTTTGATTCCGCTATTTTTAAGAGCTCTATCCATCTCTTTGCCAGGGTCCGGGATGTCTCTGACCGGGTGCACGACATCCTGGTACGAGAGGGAAAGCAACCAGTAGCCGTGATACATGTTGAAACCAACGACATAGGCAGGAAGAGGGATGAGGTCCTGAAGTGTGAGTTTCGGGAACTAGGCAGAAGGCTGAAGAACAGGACCTCAAGGGTGGCGTTCTCAGGATTGCTGCCAGTGCTACGTGAAAATGATGGTAAGAATTGGAGGAGATGGCAGTTGAATGTGTGGCTGAGGAATTGGTGCGGGGAGCAGGGTTTTAGATTATTAGATCATTGGGATCTCTTCTGGGGAAGGTACGACCTGTACAGATTGGATGGGTTCCACCTGAACTCGAGGGGGAGCAATATCCTTGCAGGTAGGTTTGCCAGCATGGTTCGGGAGGGTATAAACTAATTTGCCAGGAGGATGGGACCCAGAGCGATAGAGCAGTGAAAGAAGTGCATGGAGTAAAGCCAGATCTAACATACAGAGAGGCTTTGAGGAAAGAAAAGCAGAATAAACGGTGTAAAGGCAGTAAGGTAGAAGGGCTGAAATGTGTGTACCTCAATGCAAGAAGCATCAGGAACAAAGGTGATGAACTGAGAGCGTTTATACATACATGGAATTATGATGTAGTGGCTATTACAGAGACTTGGCTGGCACCAGGGCAGGAATGGATTCTCAATATTCCTGGATTTCAGTGCTTTAAAAGGGATAGAGAGAGGGCGGAAAAAGGGGAAGAGGAGTGGCATTACTGGTCAGGGATACTATTACAGCTACAGAAAGGGTGGATAATGTAGCAGGAGCCTCTTTTGAGTCAATATGGGTGGAAGTCAGGAACAGGAAGGGAGCAGTTACTTTATTGGGGGTATTCTATAGCCCCTTGGTAGCAGCAGAGATACAGAGGAGCAGATTGGGAAACAGATTTCGGAAATGTGTAAAAATAACAGGGTTGTTATCATGGGTGACTTTAACTTCCCTAATATTGATTGGCACCTGATTAGTTCCAAGGGTTTAGATGGGGCAGAGTTTGTTAAGTGTGTCCAGGATGGATTCCTGTCGCAGTATGTGGACAGGCCGACCAGGGGGAATGCCATAATAGATTTAGTACTAGGTAATGAACTGGGTCAGGTCACAGATCTCTCAGTGGGTGAGCATCTGGGGAACAGTGACCACAGTTCCCTGGCCTGTAGCATTATCATGAAAAAGGAGAGAATCAGAGAGGACAGGAAAATTTTTAATTGGGGAAAGGCAAATTATGAGGCTATAAGGCTAGAAATTGCGTTTGTGTATTGGGATGATGTTTTTGCAAGGAAATGTACTATGGACATGTGGTCGATGTTTAGAGATCTCTTGCAGGATGTTAGGGATAATTTTGTCCCGGTGAGGAAGATAACGAATGGTAGGGTGAAAGAACCATGGGTGACAAGTGAGGTGGAAAATCTAGTCAGGCAGAAGAAAGCATCATACATGAGGTTTAGGAAGCAAGGATCAGATGGGTCTATTGAGGAATATCGGGAAGCAAGACAGGAGCTTAAGAAGGGGCTGAGAAGAGCAAGAAGGGGGCATGAGAAGGCCTTGGCGAGTAGGGTAAAGGAAAACCCCAAGGCATTCTTCAATTATGTGAAGAACAAAAGGATGACAGGAGTGAAGGTAGGACCGATTAGAGATAAAGGTGGGAAGATGTGCCTGGAGGCTGTGGAAGTGAGCGAGGTCCTCAATGAATACTTCTTTTCGGTATTCACCATTGAGAGAGAACTTGCTGATGGTGAGGACAATATGAGTGAGGTTGATGTTCTGGAGCATGTTGATATTAAGGGAGAGGAGGTGTTGGAGTTGTTAAAATACATTAGGACAGATAAGTCCCCGGGGCCTGACGGAATATTCCCCAGGCTGCTGCACGAGGTGAGAGAAGAGATTGCTGAGCCTCTGGCTGGGATCCTTATGTCCTCGGTGTCCACGGGAATGGTACCAGAAGATTGGAGGGAGGCGACTGTTGTCCCCTTTTTCAAAAAAGGTAGTAGGGATAGTCCGGCTAATTATAGACCAGTGAGCCTTACGTCTTTGGTGGGAAAGCTGTTGGAAAAGATTCTTAGAGATAGGATCTATAGGCATTTAGAGAATCGTGCTCTGATCAAGGACAGTAGGCATGGCTTTGTGAAGGGCAGATCGTGTCTAACAAGCCTGATAGAGTTCTTTGAGGAGGTGACCAGGCATTTAGATGAGGGTAGTGCAGTGGATGCGATCTATATGGATTTTAGTAACACATTTGACAAGGTTCCACACGGTAAGCTTATTCAGAAAGTTAGAGGGCATGAGATCCAGGGAAGTTTGGCCAGGTGGGTTCAGAATTGGCTTGCCTGCAGAAGGCAGAGGGTGGTGGTGGTGGAGGGAGTACATTCAGATTAGAGGATTGTGACTAGTGGTGTCCCACAAGGATCTGTTCCGGGATCTCTACTTTTCGTGATTTTTATTAGCGACCAGGATGTGGGGGTAGAAGGGTGGGTTGGCAAGTTTGCAGACGACACAAAGGTTGGTGGTGTTGTAGATAGTGTAGAGGATTGTCAAAGATTGCAGAGAGACATTGATAGGATGCAGAAGTGGGCTGAGAAGTGGCAGATGGAGTTCAAACCGGAGAAATGTGAGGTGGTACACTTTGGAAGGACAAACTCCAAGGCAGAGTGCAAAGTAAATTGCAGGATACTTGGTAGTGTGGAGGAGCAGAGAGATCTGGGGGTACATGTCCACAGATCCCTGAAAGTTGCCTCACAGGTGGACAGGGTAGTTAAGAAAGCTTATGGGCGTTAGCTTTCATAAGCCGAGGGATAGAGTTTAAGAGTCGCGATGTAATGGTGCAGCTCTATAAAACTCTGGTTAGGCCACACTTGGAGTACTGTGTCCAGTTCTGGTCACCTCACTATAGGAAGGGTGTGGAAGCATTGGAAAGGGTACAGAGGAGATTTACCAGGATGCTGCCTGGTTTAGAAAGTATGCATTATGATCAGAGATTAAGGGAGCTAGGGCTTTACTCTTTGGAGAGAAGGGGGATGAGAGGAGACATGATAGAGGTGTACAAGGTAATAAGAGGAATAGATAGAGTGGATAGCCAGTGCCTCTTCCCCAGGGCACCACTGTTCAATAGAATAGGACATGGCTTTAAGGTAAGGGGTGGGAAGTTCGAGGGGGATATTAGAGGAAGGTTTTTCACTCAGAGAGTGGTTGGTGCGTGGAATGCACTGCCTGAGTCAGTGGTGGAGGCAGAAACGCTGGTGAAGTTTAAGAGACTACTAGGCAGGTATATGGAGGAATTTATGGTGGGGCATATGGGAAGCAGGGTTTCAGGGTCGGCACGACATTGTGAACTGAAGGGCCTGTACTGTGCTGTACTATTCTATGTTCTTTCTTGAAAGCATCCAGAGACTTGGCCTCCACAGCCTTCTGGGGCAGAGCATTCCATATATCCACCACTCCCTGGGTGAGAAAGTTTTTCCTCAACTCCGTTCTAAATGGCCTACCCCTTATACTTAAACTGTGGCCTCTGGTTCTGAACTCACCCATCAGCGGGAACATGCTTCCTGCCTCCAGCGTGTCCAATCCCTTAATAATCTTATATGCTTCAATAAGATCCCCTCTCAGCCTTCTAAATTCCAGAGTATAAAAGCACAGTCTCTCGAATCTTTCGACATCTGACAGTCACGCCATCCCGGGAATTAAACTTGTGAACCTACGCTGCACTTCCTCAATAGCAGGAATGTTCTTCCTTAAATTTGGAGACCAATACTGCACACAGTACTCTAGGTGTGGTCTCACCAGGGCCCTGTACAACTGCAGAAGGACCTCTTTGCTCTTATACTCAATTTCTCTTGTTATGAAGGCCAGCATGCCATTAGCTTTCTTCACTGGCTGCTGCACTTGCATGCTTACTTTCAGTGACTGATGTACAAGAACACCTCGATCTCGTGGTACTTCCCCTTTTCTTAACTTGACTCCATTTAGACAATAATCTGCCTTCCTATTCTTACCATCAAAGGGGATAACCTCACATTTATCCACATTAAACTGCGTCTGTCCACTCACCCAGCCTGTCCAAGTCACTCTGCATTCTCCGAACATCCTCCTCACAATTCACACTGCCAGCCAGCTTTGTGTCATCGGGAAATTTGCTAATGTTACTTTTAATTCCCTCATCTAAATCATTAATATATATTGTAAACAGCTGCGGTGTCCCACTGGTCACCGCCTGCCATTCCGAAACGGAGCCATTGATCGCTACTCTTGTTTCCTGTCTGCCAACCAATTTTCTATCCATGTCAGTACCCGACCCCCAATACCATATGCCCTAATTTTGCCCACTTATCTCCTATGTGGGACTTTATCAAAGGCTTTCTGAAATTCCAGGCACACTACATCCACTGGCTCTCCCTTGTCCATTTTCATAGTTACATCCTCAAAAAATTCCAGAAGATTAGTCGAGCACGATTTTCCCTTCGTAAATCCATGCTGACTCGGACCGATCCTGTTACTGCTGTCCAGATGTGTCGTAATTTCATCTTTTATAATTGACTCCAGCATCTTTGCCACCACTCTCGCTCTCTTTCTCCCCCACTCCCCACTCTCCCTTCTCTTTCTCGCGCTCCCCACTCTCCCATCTCTCTCCCACAGCCTGCAACCACTTCTCACTCCCACTCCCTATTGTCCCTTCCCTCTGTCTGAGTGCCTTATTCCCATCTCTCTCACACACTCAATCTCAGATTTCTCCCTCCCTTGCACTACCCACTCTCCGAATTTTCTCTCGCTTTCCCGACTCTCCCTCCTCAGTGACGCAGGCCGACGCTTCTTGTTTGCCTTCCCACAGCTCTCGCTCCCTTCTGTCTTGTACTCTCCACTCTTCTCTGTCACCAACCCACGTTCCCTTTTATTTTCCACACAATTCTCTCTCCCATCTCTACGCCCCGCCAAGCACACTCTCTTCTCTCTCTTCACTCCCAACCAAAAATGATCTTTCTCCCACTCTCCACACTCCTTCTGTCTCTCCCATTGAACATTCTCATGTATCCTTTTCCCACTCCTCGCTCCCGGTGTCTCTCTCTCACAGTTCCTACCCTTCATTCTCTCTCTCCCACCCACAACTTCCCACCAACCCTGCGTTCTCCCTCTATGGAACCCAACTCCTCTCTCTCCCTTAACTTTCTCTCCAACCCGCTCTCTTCCTTTTCTGTCTAGGTCTCCCCATTACCATTTCCCTCTCACCAATCTCAGTTCTCAGTCTCCCACTCCCCACTCTACATTCTCTGTGCCAATCCCCACCCTGCATTGTCTCTTTTCCACTGATACTTTCTCGAATGTTATTTCCCTCCCACAGCCTAACCCCTTCCATCTCTCCCATTACCCATCGGCTCTTCACTTTCCCTCACTTGACCACCTTCTCTCTACCCCACTCCCCAATCTCTCTTCTCCCCCCAATCCCCAATCTCCCTTCTCTCCCCCCACTCCCCAATCTCCCTTCTCCCCCCCACTCCCCAATCTCTCTCCCCACTCCCCAATCTCCCTTCTCTCCCCCGACTCCCCAATATCCCTTGTCTCTCTCCCCCCACTCCCCAATCTCCCTTCTCCCCCCACTCCCCAATCTCCCTTCTCCCCCCCCCCACAATCTCCCTTCTCCTCCCCCACTCCCCAATCTCCCTTCTCTCCCCCCACTCCCCAATCTCCCTTTATCTCTCACCCTGTCTTCTCTCTCTCCCACTCCCCACTCTCGGTTGTCCGTCTCCCACCATGATCTTCCTTCTCTCTCACATTCACTGTCTCCTTTTTCTCTCTCAATCCGCACTCTCTGCTCCCTCTTCAACTCCATTCCCCATTCCCCTTTCTTTCCCCTTTTCCTTCACTCTAACCCCTCCAAATCTCACCATTGCTCTAACCCACTTTTACTTATTCTCCTCCATTTCTGTTTCCATTCACACTGCCACTCTGTCTACCCCTTTCCCTGTCCAGTGGTCTTTGGTTTCCCTTTTCTTCACCGCATTCCTCTTCTTCCTGATTTTAGCAATGGTGCACACAGACACATCCGAACACCTCCTTTTCTAGGAACATGTTCCCTGAACGGATGCCCGCATGGGGCGTGCTTTTCTAACTGGGAATTTCGGACAGCCTGGCCTTGTTTTGCTGAATGCGGTTTGACGCAGAGGGGAGGCAGATGGAATGAAGTCTGAGTGTGAGAGGGAGAGGAGCGAAATCGTGCATGGAAGAGAGGAAAGAGAGCAAGGAACTGCGAGAGATTTGCAGAGGAACACAGAATACGCTGGTGGAGCTCAGCAGCCCACGGAGTTTCTATGGAAAAGAGTGAACAGTTGACCTTTTGGGCCGAGACCCTTCATAAGGGCTTCAGCAGGCGTAGTGGTAGCTTTATGGCCGGTGTATTGTTCACAGCGCGTTCCAGTGCACAAGGAGCTGAGTGAAATGTCAGTTCTTCTAGGTATTCGCAGAAGAGCCGGACTCGAATGGTAATTACATCTCCTGCGAATCGTAATAAGCTGTTTCTACTTAATGGCGAATGAAATATGCAAGTGATCATAAAATGGCCGACCTGATGTCGAAGCTCAATTGCTGAGCAACGAAGCAACAGGGCGTAAACAACGGCTGCAAAGTTACAAGTAAGAGAGACATCGACTGGCGAGAAATAAAACTGCAAAGAAAATCTGAAGGGACATAACAATCAGCACTTGAAATAATTTCACTTGCATGACTGAACGCTGTTTGTTTTGCGGTAACGGTCCTGCGCAAAGACAAATAGTACAATAAATTACAACATTAAATGAATATTTTGAAAAAAATAATTATCTAAACTGGCAGAGCGATGCTGAACTGAAATGATTCCCGGTGCACTCCTGGTTTGATGTTTGATATTGTATGTGTTGCTCGATCGCTTTTTGCCATTTCTGTAATTTCTTCTTTCCTCACGTGTTAGGTGTTTGATGTTTGCCAATCTTAGAGTTGCACTCTGAATAAATACTTTGATCATAAATATACTTTGAAGTTTTCGGCCATTGTTCAGGTGGTCGTGGACTGTTCATGAATCTGATGGTGGGGAGGAGAAGCTATTTCTGATGTTTTGAGAATTGTTCTTCAGGCTCCTGGACCTCTCCCTCGGGTGAGGCATGTCCTGGATATTGGAGGTCTTTAGTCATGGATGCCGCTGAACTGAGGCACCCGCTGTTGAAGGTGTCCCTGATGGTGGGGAGAGTTGTGCCCGATGAATCTGTCTGAGTCTACAAGCCTGTGCAGCCATTTGCAATCCAGTGCGTTAGAGATTCCATTGCACACGGTGATGCAACCAGTTCAGAATCGCTGAAGTATTTGATGACCACTGGCGTGCTTTCACATCAATGAGTTAGGCCAGGAATAGATTCTCAGAGACAGCGGCACGCAAGAACATGAAACTCGTCACGCTGTCCAGCACGCACTCCACTGGGTACTGGTGTCTGTCTCTCCAGAACTGATGCAGGGAGCAGGGGCTCAGATTGATGTATCGTTGGGATCTCTTCTGGGAATAGTATGACCTGTACAAAAGGTCTGAATCAAAAGGGTTTACCAATATCCCTGCGGGTAGGTTGGTTCGGGTGGTTTTAAACTAATTTATCGGGGGGGGGGGTAATAACCGGAGTGATAGTGCTGAAGAGGAGGCTGTTTGTTTACAGGCAGGGGCAATGTGTAGTGAGACTCCTTGCAAGGAGACACTCATGGTAAGAAACATAACAGGCACTAGGATGAGTCGCAACGTAAAAGGTGTACTAAATCGGAAAGGTGGAATACAGGCCTGGAAATGTTGTATTTGATTGCGCGCAGCATGCCTAATAAGGTCGATGAACTTAGATACATAGATAGATAGATAGATATACTTTATTAATTCCGAGGGAAATTTGGTTTCGTTACAGCCGCACCAACCAAGAATAGAGCGTAAATATAGCAATAGAAAAAGCCCCAACAATCAAACAACAAAATGCAAACTCTGCCAGATGGAAAATAAGTCCAGGACCAGTCTATTGGCTCAGGGTGTCTGACCCTCCACGGGAGGAGCTGTACGTTAGATGGCCACAGGCAGGAGCAACCTCCCGTGTCGCCAGTGTTGTATCACGGTGGAATGTGGCCGAAGTCCAACAGTAAGAAGTTCAATATCCAGTCTGCAAACACGTTCCTCGATCGTAAATGACCCGGATTGCACCATCTGTTGTTAACCAGATCAGTCAGCACTCAACTCCTTCACGCTTACCGCTCTCAGTGCACTTCCGGTCAGCCGGAACGGTATTACCCACCAGACTCCTCTTCTCCATAAGTCTCTGTTGTCTCGACCCGGTCCTCTTTCCTCGACTTTGTGATCCCCCTCTGCATCCTCTGTGTGTTTTCCTCCGGATTTCAGCGGGGGTGTCCGCCGCTCTGCTCGCTAAACCGGCCGGCATTAGCTGGAATACACAATGCGACCATGTTTCTGTCCCGCGTGTCGGGATGTAACCATTTCCAGCGCTAAAAAAAAATGTAGCACAGTTACAGATTGACAGGTATGATGTTACAGTCATCACTGAATCGTGGCTGAAGGAAGATTATAGCTGGGAGCTCAACCTCCAAGGATACACATTGTATCGAAAAGACAGGCAGGAAGGCAGAAGTGGAGGTGCGGCTTTCTTGGGGTTAAAAAAAAGAATTAAAATTGTTACAAAAAAGTTACATAAGACGTGAAGATGTTGAACTACTGTGGACAGATAACTGAAAAGGATCCTGTTGGGAGTTATAAACAGGCCCTGGAACAGTAGTCGGGATGTGGTCTACGAGTTACGACGGGAGATAGAGAATGCATGACAAAAGGCAAAATTACAGTAGTCATGGGAGATCTCAATGTGCAGGTGGATTGGGAAAATCCGGTTGGTGCGAGATTCAAAGAAAGATAACCGTTGGAATGCTTACGAGATTTTTTTTGAAGAGCACACAATAATGCAAACACAGACAGGACAGGCACATGGACACAAGATAGACACACACACACAAACACACACACACACACAAATACAACGACACTTTCACATCTCCCTCCCCAGATCTCCACTGTGTTCAGTGTGCATTCAATATTCGATTGGTTTCAATCTGATATCTCCCTCATTTTTTTCTAAACTCAACGAGTTCAGGCCTGGAGTCATCAAACCGTCCTCACAGGTTCACTCTCTCATTCCCTAATCTACTTCCTGAATGTACTGAGACTGTCCGTGCTCTCCCCTTTTCAGAATTAAACCCATGATATTGCTGTATCCCGTACAAACAATGCAATGCTATTTAGTTCCCCGAACTATTGTACACACATCCCTCTGGTGTCCTGAAGGGTTTCTTCCGCACTAGCCAGGTGTTCACAGCAGCCACGCTGTCTCGTCAAAGACTGAGCGCCGTCTGCTAGCTGGTCTGACACAGACGCACAAGAAGACGGACTGACAATCACGCGGAAGCATATAAACACACAGAGATGCAGACAGAAATAGATACATGAATAATTCAGACAGCTATTTTATGAAGTGTTTGAAACCATTCTTGCTTTGGGATATTCTAATGTGCTTGTGCTAAAGTCAACGGGCTTGGGGTGCGCACAGAGCTGAGCATGTCGGTGTATTTGGGAGTGTTGGCGGGTTCGAGGAGTTTTGGCGAATATGGGGATACACGGGGATTTGCCGATGTGCGCGCACATATACAAACCCCATTTCCAGAAAAGTTGGGATATTTTCCAAAATGCAATAAAAACAAAAGTGTGTGATATGTTAATTCACGTGAACTTTTATTTAACTGACAAAAGTACATAGAAAATATTTTCAATAGTTTTACTGAGCAACTTAATTGTATTTTATAAACATACACAAATTTAGAATTTGGTGGCTGCAACACACTGAACGGAAGTTGGGACAGAGGCATGTTTACCATTGTGTTACATCACCTTTCCTTTTAATAACACTTTTTAATCGTTTTGGAACTGAGGATACTAAATGTAGTAGATTTGCAATTGGGAAATTTTGTCCATTCTTGCTTGATATAAGACTTCAGCTGCTCAACAGTCCGGGGTCCCCGTTGTCTGATTCTCCTCTTCATGATGCGCCATACATTTTCAATAGGAGGTAGATCTGGACTGGCAACAAGCCAGTGAAGCACACACACTCTGTGTCCACAAAGCCATGCTGCTGTAGCCCGTGCAGAATGTGGTCTGGCATTGTCCTGCTGAAATAAGCATGGACATCCCGGGAAGAGACGTCGCCTTGATGGCAACATATGTCTCTCTAAAATCCTAATATACGCCTCAGAGTCAATGGTACCTTCACATACATGCAACTCACCCATGCCGTGGGCACTGATGCACCCCCATACCATCACAGATGCTGGCTTTTGCACCTTTCGCTGATAACAATCTGGATGGTCGTTTTCATCTTTGGCACGGAGAAATCGACGCCCGTTTTTTTCCCCAAAACTAGCTGAAATGTGGACTCATCTGACCCCTCAAAGGATCGGTCTCCCTAACAACTCTATCAGTGGGCCGCACCCACTCATAACAACCGGGACATCGCAGATCTCATATCTGCCGCAATCTCCTCTACCGCTCCACTCGACATGCAGTCCGTGGTCAGCTCAACGAAGGACATCACTAGCGAGGACCGTACCCTGCCGACGGAGGTGTCCCGGGCCTCCTCCGCATTCTCCTCCTCCAGTACGCCTCTGATCAGCTCGACAGCCGGTGGTGTGTCGCGCGTCTAAAGCGGCAGTCGGAGACCCCCAAGTTCTGGGACTGGGCGCCTTCCGCTATTTGGTCCATTCTTAACTCATCCAACTCAACCGTCTGAATGGTTCCTCTGTGCCGCGATCAATTTAGCTGCCTCTCCAGCCGAAAAGGAATGTAGGCAGAAAGCTTCTCCCCCTCCTCCTGACACACGCTCCGAAACCCCTTCATGAGCTCCACTGGGCTTTCCGTCGCAACAAACACCTTTTCCGGTGCTTGCATTTAGGCCGCAGAATGTCAGTGAGATTCTTTACGGCTCTCACTCGGTCAGCAGCCATCCCGCTCAAACTTTCAGCCAATCGCTGTCGCTTTACGTTATCAGAGCAACGCCACTCATCTAACAACTGAGAGGTCTGCCTCGCCCAAGTCTCATACTCCTCCTCCCCTTTAGCAGTGTGCTTCGTTCCTGAGAACAGACGGAGACTACCATAGCTGGCACCTTGAACCTGGGCATTTTTCTGTTTATTCACCGGGGAGTTAACCCAACGCACTCCTCGCTGGGAAGCTAATTAGACTTTTCAAACCAGACCATCCCTTCGTCTTGCTACGCAGAAACAAGAGAACCCTGTTTTTGAAGTCTCCACCCCGGGCTGCGGGAGACTCGACTTGCGATTCGGCCCGCTCTCTTACCCTCTCCTTTTCCGGAAGGTATGGACAGTTCACCGCCCCTGCCTCTCTCTCCTGGGGTCCGAATATAACCAGGCAGTTCCACTGCTGTTATGCGAGCGCCGGTCTGAATTAAAACGAAGTCTGTGCCCATTATTTTATCAAATCTCCACCCCACAATGTAAACTTTCCCTACAGTTTAACTGTACTTAAAATTCGAATTAACAATTCATCAGGAGTGCAATATCGATCCCACGCAATACGCACGAGTTCATTGTCAGTAACGCCGTGTATTCACACCGCCGCTCAAACCCGGCAACATCCAAACCCACGTATCGTAATCACTTTACTTAACAATAATTTAGCACAGAATTAAACGCACGACCCATTGGTTCAATGCTGCATCACACAGCATCCAACGAAATCAATCTCGGACGAGCCCCCACAATGGTGACCATTCGATACTGTTGGCCTTATAAGTCAAGGGAAGATAATCTCTGGCTGGTGAGATTGAGATGCGAGGCCACCCCGAAAACCCCTGATTTTGCGGACGCAGTAGGTCGAAATGACAGAGAGTGCAACGTATACAATTAAATGATTTGGCTTTAAAATTCTTAATTTGACTTCAGGGTTAACGAGGAGAAAGCAAATAAAGAAAGGACCGATTTTTAATGGAACAGTCTAATGTGCACAAGTTGGAGCTCACGGTTTCCCCTTCGCTGATTCTCCTTCGATCCACGGCCTTGGTCGGACCATGGCTCCGTGTCGGCGTCTTCTCTCTTCATCTCCCGCCGAACAAAAGGCCTAGACACCATGGTGTCAGACACACGGCACGAAAACACCCCCCAGTCCTTGGACGTCTCATGTAAGCACCCGTTACCTCTAACCATAACCCAAACACTGCATCTACAAAGAGACCATTACATTCTCCGTGAAACCTGTCCCACGGCGTGACACTAATTCAAGCTGATCAGTCATATTTACGCTTACACTCTAAATAGGGACAGTTTAATTTGACTGACACCGCGTTTCACTTTCAATTGCTCTCCGGCAGTTTGTTGACAACCGCTGCGGGAACGATATTGCACCAACAGAACAGTTGTTATGGGGTTAGATTGATTATGTCATTCGCCCTATCAGCCAATTTCAATAACCCTAGTTAGTATCTTTTATCATTTAGTAAATAACAAACAACAGCTCGCTTGTTTGTTGCAAATGTTTAGTTTCTGGGCCAACACGTGCATCTTTGGACTATTGTAGGCAACGTACAGAGAAGAGCTGAAGAGTGGATGAAATATATATTTACATTCAGTCGTCTGTTGTGTGGATAACGCGCAACTGCTATTGAATGTTGGCAGAAACCGGAAAAAATGTTGGAAAATATTAGTGTGTTTGTCAGGTCTGCCATTTGTTCGTGAATCAAATATTCTTGCGTTTATTGAGACTGACATAAACACTCGCCCAACGCGTCCTTTTCACCGAGAGACCTATCGACACTCATGCAATACCTGCTTCCAGTTCACCCTATGTAATTGTCCAAATGTATGTTAGTCATTTAAATTTTGCTTATCTCGACCTGTTCTGTCAGTTCGTTTCATACATTCGCCAACTTTTCTGTGAAAATCCTTCCCTTGTTGACACGTTAAATCGTAGTTTTCACATATTTCCGGGCATCACTCCGGAGAAACATTGTATCATTTCTTAATGCATGTATGCATTTCTAAATGACAATAAAAGAGGACTGAGTGTTCTCATAATCTAATCTAGTTTCCGTGCCTTGTAAAATTTGTGAAAAAAGAGAAAACAAACAGTGAACAATGGATGAAACTAATGCAATAGGCATGAAATGACACAAAATGTGACTGGTGAGAATGGAGATGGACTAGTGTGTCAGCGGCAGAAACCAGAGTGCATTTCTATGCCGGAAAACTCTGTTTTTAATCTGTCCATTTATTTCGGTAGTTTCAAGCAACCAACTTCTTCCATTAATCACAGATGACCGTGTGGATGTGATGATGTCCTTCGAGTAATACAACTATATCGATCTTTTGCTAAGTTATTTCTCATCCATATTGGCCACTATCGTGGGACCAAACCAAAGATCCGTGAAAATAATGAGCTGCGAACGTTCCCCTTCCAGGGAAAAGATTCTCGCATTTAAAAGCCAAACTACATGCCTTTCCATAACTGCAAACATTCTCAACATTTTGCACCTACTGTTAATTGTTTGAGGGTAACAGCGCACGTTTTAAAAAATACGGAAATATAGAAGAATTTCATTTGAAATGTGCAACCTCTGTGTCAGAAAGAATGTACAACATCGAGGGCCATGGCCCGGTGCAGGCCGGTGGAAGTAGGCAGTATAGATGGTTTCGGTACGGACTTCATTGGTCATCGACCTGCACCGGGGGCAGATCCCTCACTGTTATATTAAAATGGTCGTTGTGACGCCTCTAGTGTGGTAATGTAGTCCCTGGTCCTTGTCGCTGTCAGTTTCACCATCAAACTGGCTAGCAGTTTTGGGAAAAGGACAGATGAATGTGTAACTCGCTCCCAGCCAGTACATAGCCTCTCTAGCAGCCTCCTCGCTGACGACACACGGAAGCTGAACTCTTTTCGGACTCTAGCTGAACTACAGAGGACGGGGAGGAGGTCTGACCCTTGCACACAGAGCATGCAGGCCCTTCGGTGTGGGGACACGCTCTGGTGCTCGTGAAACAGATCCTCAGCGCTGAGTAAATAGCCCCATTGCTATGCGGGCAGTAACACGACTGATATCCATTGTTTTCCTAGTGTTTGTTCAGAGCACTGTCTCTAATGTGACTACATAGGTGTCTTAGTCTTTGATGGAAATCTAACTGAACACCTTGTTCACGAAGTGGTAAAAGCTTATCCAAGTAGAGCTGCGAAATTGAGTTGCCGACCGAACGGGACGAAGATTTCCGACAAGCATCATTTATCTGGTGCCGGGTAATTCGCAGATGGAACAATATCGATGAGAAAAAAGAATCACTGCTTCTCCCGTTTCCAAACTGAAAACATTAATTTGGGATGCGTGATTGTGAGGGGAAGCATTGCTTTGTCCGCCGGAGCAGCATTTCTAATGTCATCTCATCTCAGTAAGTCTGCTAATCATTTACATTGACCATAGTCCGAAATACATTAGTCAACAGGAATAACAGATAATGATAACCAAAAAAATCATAATTTAACTTTTGGAGGTTAGTTGAGAGGCTTGCCATCATCCTGGAATTAAAAACAGGGGATAAAATATGTTCGGCTGAATTAGCTGAACATAGAAGAATGTTAAAGATGTTTTATTGTGGAGGATAAGTCGTCAATGGAAGAACACAGTGTTCAGTGTCGACCATCTGCCATTTCCAATACTCATGTAACATCTCCGATCTTACCAACGGCCACAAAAAAAATCGCAAAGTAGGTTTTACGGGGAGATCGGGTGCTGTGTGTCTGAATTATGAGTATGATGCAACCAATAGCTTGTTTAAGTTTGACCAAAGCTATGACCAGGTAATTCGATTGTGTTTATTATGGTTGATTGTAAAAGTGGTGTTACTGTCAGAAATTGGAAGCTGTTGTGATGTGAGAAGATGCTGTTTGTTTTACGGGATTAAACAATGGATGGTGAGTGAAATAAAAATCTCTCCGCTCCCCACCATGACGCTGTCTGAATTTACCGAATATTCATACTGATTCCCTTGATCTACTCTGCGTCTCTGACAATTCGAAGTGAGGCGAAGGATCTGATCGGTTCCGTGTGATTTCTGCGCAGTTGCCCTACATATAAAAGGTTATTCACATATGTGTCTCGACAGCGGATGTGGGCGTCACCTCCCCGTGGGACGCGAAATACAAGATTTTCAGAACGTGTGGTATCACGGACACTTTTCTCAGCAGCAAAAAAAAACGTAAATTGTCCAAATTGATTCCGAGCACCCATTTTAATATCCTGCTTTTATCTCTTTTGTTTTTGAAAGATATCAGAGTGGAATCAAGTTTAGAGTAATTTATGAAATTTAAAAAAAATACAGAGTGGAAAGTAAAAAGAGCTCGCATTCTGTGGCTGGAATCTCATCGTCTCTGCATCTCTGAAACTCTAAACAGACTTGCATAACTAACGTCAGCAATTACATTTTATGAATTCTATTATTTTATTATAACTAGGTGTCTGTGCAGTAATTCAGCATACTTAAACACACTAACAAGAATCTTGTCTGCTAATTAGTATTTTAGAAGACAAACACAATCCTTACAGAAAGCAATTTTCTATATCAACTCGAAATTCAAAACCAGTGTACTAGAAATCTTGTGCAACATATTTTAACATTCTATAGAAACGCAGTGTGGAAAGGCTTCTTTTCAGATTGCTCCCGAATTATATCGATCTGTCTCACAAAATACCACATCTAAATTCCCTATTTATACGAACACTGATCATTAATTTCTCCAATGGTCAATTCTCTCTGAATTGGGTAAACTCGTATCCGAGTTTGAAACTAAAACACTAGATTTAAAAGTAATGCCGGAAAGACAACACAAATGCTCCTATTTTCCTTCATTCAGAAATTTAAGAAACAACTGGAAAAAAAACCTTAGAATAATCATTACAGCACAGCAGCGGATCACTCCTACATACACATCCATTCTGCTGCCATCTATTTGCATGTCGAGAGTTTTATAACTGCTCCCAGCGGGTGTTCCATGCACCCACCACTCTGTATAAACTACTTTCTTCTGACGCCCAACCTTATACTTACTTCCAATCACCTTAAAATAAACCCCTCTTATAATGAACTTTTCCGCAATGGGAATAGTATCTGGATACACTTCTATCCACGCCTGTCGTCATCTTGAATAATTCTAGCAATTCAGACCTCATACTCCTTTGCTCCAAAAGAAATGTTCCATCTCGGATAACTTACCTTCAAAGGGCATACACTCAAGTCTAGAAATCACCTTAGTAAATTCTCTCTGCACCCTCATTAAAGCTCTCGAATCCTTCCTTTAATAAACTTCTAACAACGTAGTAATGATATCGCCAATGTTTTGTTGTTTGCCCCAGTTTCCCATCCTAACTAAACTAAACTCGGCCCGAAACGTCGACTGTACCTCTTCCTATAGATGCTGCCTGGCCTGCTGCGTTCACCAGCAACTTTTATGTGTGTTGCTTCAAATTCCAGCATCTGCAGATTTCCTCGTGTTTGCATGGAAGTTTAGTTAGAAAGATTCAGTCCCTCCGTATACATGGAGAGGTGGTAAATTGGATTGGACATTGGCTCAACGGAAGAAGCTAGAGAGTGGTAGTGGAGGATTGCTTCTCTGAGTGGAGGCCTGTGACTAGTGGTGTACAACAGGGATCAGTGCTGGGTCCATTGTTATTTGTCATCTATATCAATGATTTGGATGATAACGTGGTAAGTTGGATCAGCAAATCTGCTGATGATACAAAGATAGGAGGTGTAGTGGACAGTGGAAAAGGTTTTCAAAGCTTGCAGAGGGATTTGGAACAGCTGAAAAATGGCAAATGGAGTTTAATACAGACTACTGTGACGTATTGCACTTTGGAAGGACAAACCAAGGTAGAACATACAAGGTAAATGATCGGGCACTGAGGAGTGCAGTAGAACAGAGGGATCTGGGAATACATATACAAAACGCTCTAAAAGTGGCGTCACAGGTAGATAGGGTCGTAAGGAGAGCTTTTGGTATATTGGCCTTTATAAATCAAAGCATTAAGTATAAGAATTGCAGTGTTATGGAGAGGTTGTATAAGGCATTGGTGAGGCCGAATTTGGAATATTATGTGCAGTTTTGGTCACCAAATTACAAGAAGCATATTAATAAGGTTGAAGGAGTGCAGAGAAGGATTGCAAGGATGTTGCCGGGACTTGACAAACTGAGTTACAGAAAAAGGTTGAATAGGTTCGGACTTTATTCCCTGGAGCGTAGAAGAATGAGGGGATATTTGATAGAGGTATATAAAATTATGATGGGTATAGATAGAGTGAATGCAAGCAGGCGTTTTCCAATGAGGCTAGGGGAGAAAAAAGAAACACTGGAAATGGGTTAAGGGTGAAGGGGGAAAAGTTTAAAGGGAACATTGGGGGTGGCTTCTTCACACAGAGAGTGGTGGGAGTGTGGAATGAGCTGACAGATGAAGTGGTAAATGCGGGCTCAC
Source organism: Mobula birostris (assembly GCF_030028105.1). NCBI lineage: Eukaryota > Metazoa > Chordata > Chondrichthyes > Myliobatiformes > Myliobatidae > Mobula > Mobula birostris. The sequence goes on along the minus strand of NC_092389.1, from coordinate 63,153,331 downwards.
TTTTAACATTTAAGGAAAACCTGGACAGGTACATGGATGAGAGGTGCATGGAGGGTGACGGTCCAGGTGCAGGTCAGTGGGACTAGGCAGAAAAATGGTTCGGCAACAACCAAGAAGGGCCAAAGGGTCTATTTCTGTGCTGTAATGTCCTACGGCTATGTTTTTCTATAACATGGGACTGGAAACTACAAAAATTGTCCGAAATGATGTATTACAGATATAATGAAGGCATGGGACTTCCCACACACAGGGTAGCGTGAGGTATAAGTTATTGTTATTTTATGTCGCCTATAACAACTCATGCGAATTAAATACAACGATTCTTAAATTCAGTAAGAAAAATATGGAGACTGCATCACCTATGGATAAATTACAGCTCTCATGTCTTCACATAATGGACACACAGAACCGTGTCAAATTCGCAACATAATAAAAGAAAAAAAATTAGTGCGCAATGTATGAAAATAACGCACCTGCAAGAAATAACACAAAATGTCATTGCAGAGAGAGGAAATGAATCGATAAGTTAGTGGGAGAAATACGAGTCCTTCATGATAAACAGTGCAGTTCTACTGAAAAAAAAATGGTATTGAGTGTATCTATTTTTACAGATAGTTTTGTGAAACACGCTCCTTACATTAATCACAAATGAGCCAGCTGTGCCCGTATGTTTAGATGTGGATGTGGACTTCGAGATGCATAACTAATCTAATCGTTTACTAAATTATTTCTCCGTGAGATTGATCACTGTTGTGGCACCAAACCAGTTGGAAAGCAAGCAGGAGGTGTGAATGTTCCCCTTACAAGAAAAGATTATTGAATTGGACAATCAAACTAAATGTCCTTCCTTAACCTCAGAATCTGAATGCCCTTCACCTATTGTTACTGTTGATTATTATTTGAGGGTGATAGTCCACATTGTAAACATATTGCGACGAAGGATTATTTTATGTGAAAGGCACAAACTCTGTGCCAGAGAGAAAGAAAGTACAACGTTCTTGTTTAAAAGAGTGAATCAACAAAATTAAACTTAATTGTTATTTTGTGATTCTTCCGAGGGAGAGATTTTCATTGCACAATGACGCAACTCAGATAAATGGTTTACCTGAAGTGTTTGTTTAGTGGACTGTCTCTGATGTGACTAACCACGTGGTATGATTAATTGCCAGAGGGCACTTTCCTCTCCTGTATAAGAGTTTGCAAAACAAACCACAGCAGATATTCGCAGTTGGACAACTTTCAACAGATAACAAATTCAGACAGAAAATGGGCTATCCAGCAATTTACACTATCCTGTACTAGCAGCGATTGGTATCCCTAGTAAGTAACTGAAATTGACTGCGATTGCATGAATGTGATTTGTTCTTTGAACATTTCTTACAGATGGTGCTTCATTTGATGAATGTGGTAAGCCTGGTCGGATTTAAGTACATATCTTATTGTATGTGTTTGTTTTTTCTCTGGAATTGTTACTCGTTTCTCACGTCCGATCATTTTGTCTGTATATTATTCTGTTCTAGCATTTTACCTCTCTCGACCTTCCAGCTTTACCATCACGTCTTGTTCTAAATCTGACTCCTCATCAATGTAGAAATTTTAAAGTTTACGGAAATGAAATCAAAATCTTTAGCATCGCTGAGGCAGCTCTCTCCACGGGCTCCCCGGTTTTTCGGGAATACCCAGTTTGTTCCCCTCTCCGTCTTAATGCAACAGAAGTTTTCTTTTCTCTATTTATTTGTCTAATTGTCTCTCTAATTGTCACAATAGCTTTGAAAGCTCTTAACTTTTAGAGTGTCCTCCTTTCCTTGCTGGTTTTAATTTAGATAAGATTAGATGCATTTTATTTTATTTCTTACATCCACCTCATAACATGAAGGAGTGAAAACCTTTATGTTGCGCCCCCGTCGCAATGTCCAAGATCCAAGTTCATTTGCCACCTCTACATGGAAACGTGCATGTGGATGCCGTTCACCCAATCCAAAATATTATCTCCGAGGAAAGAGTCTCACTGATTCAACTTTATTCCCGCAATATATTAAAAACGTGCAGCATTCTCAGCTACAATGCTGGGTCTGTCCTGGGAGTGGGTCGGTAAGACGCCCACTGGAAACTCTGCTTTCAGCTGTAAAGTTGCGGATCGACTGTTACTCGGGCCGTCGTTACCATCCGATCGAAGTACAGTGACTGAGCCCGTACGAATAATACCTCCAGTCTCCGAATCGAAGCCTGCCTGACCCCGCAAAGGGTCAGAGGTTCACTCAATCCGATTCAGCACATTTCTATGCTTGTATATCAAGTAAAAATGATCCAGGTTTCTGCGCGTGAAACTAACTTTCCTTTACTCTTTTGCAGTTAATTTAGTGGCGATTGTGATCCTGTCTCTGGGAAACTGCGGACTCTCTAAATGCATCTGCCGTTACCTGGTGGGAATGGCAGCAGCTGATTTACTGGGTGTCATTATTGCTGTTATAATCTCTGAGATTAATAATATTTATGGTTATGCCTTTCCGTTGCTCATCACACCGGTTTGCGCCGTGACGCATGTCCTGAGGATCACAACCATGGACTGTTCTGTTTGGCTCACGGTGGCTTTCACGTTCGATCGCTGTATTGCAATCTGCAGTCAAGAGCTGCGGGAACAATACTGCACCGAGAGGACCGCGACTATTGTGATTGTAATTGTGGTTTTAGGAAGTTGTGCGAAGTGTGTTCCATTCTACTTTGCGGTAGAACCTTACCTTATCATTGATAACGTACCTTGGCGATGCATTTTGAAAGCGGAATACATTTATTTACCAATATGGAAAGCATTCCATTCCAATCATCACGACACCTTCGTTGGCGATCGGCTTGATTCTGCTTTTCAATGCTTTAACAGTCAGTCATATTATCGCGGCAAACAGAGTTCGCCGGGGGCTCAGGAACAGTAGCGAGAAAAAGAATGATCCGGAGTTAGAGAACCGGAAAAAGTCAATAATATTGTTGTTCGCTCTCTCCGCCAATTTCATATTGTTGTGGATCCCCTATATTGCATACACTATGAACTGGCAAGTTCAGAATTACTTTTACACAGACAGATATTTGAATACCCCGACGTATATCCTGCAACAGTTTGGGTTCATGCTGCAGTTTCTTTGTACCTGCACCAACACGTGTATCTACACTCTGTCACAGAGAAAATTCAGGGAGGAGCTGAAGGGTGGAGTCAAATATCTGGTTACGTTAAATCGTCGACTTTGTAGGTAAAACACAAATCGAATTGTAAGCGTTGACGGGAGTTGAAATACATTTCTATATTATTGATTTGTTTGGTAAATGTGCCTATATTCCTGCAGCCAGGTGATTGAACGTTAGCAGTCTGCCGGTTTCAGTACAGTCAGTCAGTATGTGGGGCAGGAAACAACACAATGGCGCAGATGCGTTCGCTACATCAGCAGAAATTGTATTAACAATATGGAGTAATATCGGAATCTGGGCCAACAAACTATGTGAAGCCATTCTTATTTTTCTTACTTTGGTAGAATTCTATTCTAATTCATTGGATCATTCCAGCGATTTCTGTGACAATTGGAGAATTATGCTTGAAATGTGGAAAACTTGTGTCAGTTAGAGTGAGCTCATTAATCTACAATTTCCATTGTACCTGTGCAAAATACCTGGCAGCTGCCTTTTCATTCAGAAAGCACGTGCCTCTTCCAAAGCCGGTCTAAACCTGCACGACATCCCAGTGAGCTCCATAAATGGAGATGTGTAACAGTCTTACTGAGGGGGAATGGTATCAGAAATGTAGCTGTGGATTTTCTTTTTGTGTTAACTTTCGTCGTAATTAATAAACCCACTCTGCAGAAGCATTTGGATCTAATACATTGTGTCTACTAATGTTATGGATTTGAAATTTCACAAATTGCGATGACCTTGGAAGAGGACGCGACCAATGCTTCACACGGCATGTGTGCTGAATGCTCTAACAGTAAACGAGAGGTCAAAAACAAATGACAGCATCAAGCAGCAGCCTCAGTGCGTCTTGACGGATCTTTACTGGTTCCATTACACTTTCTGTTCCGTCTACATGATGTCCCCATACTACACACAATCTACACGGTGACACAGAGGAAAATCAAGGAGGAGCTGAGGAATGTCAAACATCTGGTGACATTATATGGTCAGTTCAGTGGATAGCACACAAATCTAGTTGTAAGTTGTTTTGGTAGATCAAATATATTTCCTTACAAATTCATATCTTCAGTAAATAAGTCACATATTCAAGAAGTCTGGTGAACGAACCAGTAGCTGGGATTCGGAATCATAATCTGAATTAAGTTTAATAACATTGACAAATATTGTGAAATATGTTGCTTACCACAAGACCATAAGACCATGAACTATAGGTGTAAGAGTAGGTCATTCGGCCCATCCAGTCTTCTCCACCATTCAATCAAGGGCTGATCCAATTCTTTCAGTCATCACCACTCCCCTGTCTTCATCCCATACCCTAACCATCACCATGCTTTCAATAAATAATAATAAAACTATAATTTTCAATGAGAAGTACATACAAAGGACCAGCATAAATTCTCGAAGCAGTTAAAAGTGAAGTAAGATACTGAGATAGTGTTCAGGAATTTACTGTCCCTTTAGAAATATGATGGCGTAGCTAAGTAATATTTCCCTTTCCGGAGCTGGAGAAGCGGTGTTATTTTCTCACTGACGTTGGTTTTGCTACGGATTACCCAGCACCGCGATAAAAGATGCACCTCGAAAATCTTTGCCCATTCCCACGGCAAATCAATTTCACAACTCCACCTGAATAACTTCCTCCAAGTAAACGAGGTGTTCATTTAGATTTCCATTAAAGACTAAGACGCCTATTGAGTCACATCAAGATGGTCCACTGAACAAACACTTCAGGTAAATAATTGATATCAGTTGTATCATGGTGCAATGAAAATCGCTCTTCAGAAAGCATATTTCCACATATGAAATAACAAATGTGGTTAATGTCGTTCACTTACACTGTAAAATGTGAATAGTGTCATAAACTCATAAAAGTACAGTCCAAAAATGGAACCTTTGGCTTATCTAGTCCATGTCGAAGCCATTTAAAATACCTGCTCCCATCGACCTCCACTGGGACTATTACTCCGCCATTACAAACATTCTTTCAGACACCGAGTTTACCAGTTTCAAATGAGACAGTTCTATGTTTCAATGTTTTTATTGATTTCTTACATAAAAGAAGCATACAGAGTACAGAATACAGTTTATTATAATCACACTTATAGTCTCGAAACCCCATATTCATGTAATTTAAATTGTAATATTGAAAAATAATATTTTTATTATTCAAAAAAATCTATATTCACTACCAAAAAAAGCTATTCGGTGAAGAAAGAAAAAAAGGAAAAATCCTTATCATAAACTAAAACATATCATTAGCCAACATCCGTACTTAATAACAAAACAATGATTTTGAAAATAATTCAGAATTAGTCCCCACAATGTTAGAAAGTCTTGTCTTGATTCAGAAATTTAACAACGAATCTTATCTAAATGTAAGCATGACATAACATCATTTTACCATTGAGCATGAGTCGGCGGAGCAAAGTCCTATCACCTGAACAACAAAGCCCTTCCAGCCACAGGAAATAAATGCCAACAGGTGCAAGTCAGGTGTCTCAACAAGAATATCTTTTCCTCCAACAATACCGAATAATGCGGTCAAAGGGTTAGTTTTAAATTTTACTTTAAAAAGTACAGAAAAAGTTTGGAATACTTCCTTCCGATATTTATCAAGACTTGGACATGTCCAAAACATATGAATTAGTGAAGCTTCTCCATTGTTATATCTGTCACAATACGGAGATATATCCAAATAAAATCGAGACAGCTTATCTTTAGTCATGTGGCCCCGATGTAACACTTTAAATTGTAGCAGAGAGTGACGGGCACATAACGATAAGGTATTAATCAATTTTAAAATTTCATTCCAAGATTCCTTGGAAATTGAAAGCTGTAAGTCTTGTTCCCTGAGATTTTTAATTTTGTCTAAAGGGACGTTTATCATTCCCAACAACATAGAATAAATATTAGATATTGGTTCATTATGAAGATGTTTCAATTTAAAAATTACATCTAATAAATTCTTATCGGAACTTTTAGGAAATCTATGTAATTAAGATCACAGAAATTCTCTGATTTGCAAATATCGAAAAAAGTGGCTTTTTGGTAAGCTATACTTAGCTGACATCTGCTCAAACGAAAAGCGACTTCCTCCACAAACAAATGCTGGAGACATTTAATACCCAGTCTATCCCAATCTTCGAAAATTGCATCAGTCACAGAAGGTTTAAAAAAAAGTTAGAGAAAATGAGACTTGAAGAAAATCTCAATAAACCAAAATATTTTCTAAATTGAACCCAAATCCTGAAACTATATTTAACGACAAAACTATCAATTAGTTTACTTAAAAATAAAGGAATTGAGGATCTGAGAAGAGAGATAATAGAAAATTTATTAACAGACGTTAGGATAACTGGCCTATAATTTCCTTTCTTTTGCATTCATCCCTTCTTGAGGAGCGCAATTTACAATTGTCTAGTGCTCCGGGACCATGCCAGAATCAAGTTATTCTTGAAAGGTCATAAATAACGCATCCATTTAGCTCTTGAGCAACATCTCTCAGGACTCTGGGATGTAGTCCATCTGGCCAAGATGACTTACCCACTTTAAGATCTTTGATTTTGCCTAGCAGTTTTCCCTTTGTAATAATATAGGCACTTACTCCTGTTCCTGCACCAGTGGCACACTGCTGGTGTCTTCCTCAATGAAGACTGGTGCGAAGTGTCCTGTAAGTTCCTCTGCCATTCCTTTGTCCCACATCACTGGCTCACCAGCATCACTTTCCCGTGCTGCAATATCAACTCTCACCTCCCTTTTACTGCGTGAGGAACTGAAAACACCTTTATCAATTTGCGGTATTGCTTTGCACTATTGTAACTATATATTATAATTATGTGGTTTTGTCAGTTTTAGTCTTGGTTGTCCTGTAGACGAATATCGAAGTGAGCACAAATTTGGGACCGTGCGCCGATTTGGGGATGTCGGAGGATTTGGGTTTGTGACGAATATCATGGTTGTTTCCCTTATATATACTTCAATAATGAATGCAATTCAGAACTTGATTTTTGTTTATTTCTATCTGTTAAGCTGGAGGCAGCCATTTTGTGAACAGTTTCAAATGATACTTGCTCTGGGATAACCTGATGTGCATATCGGGTTGTCAGCGGGTTTAGATGTATGCACGGATTTTGGGGTGCATACGGAATCTGGGTGCATGAAGACACGGTGAGCAGTAGGGCACCGAGAATCGGTAGAACAAAGGGACCTGGGAACACAGATTAATAAATACTTGATCGTGGCGCCACAGCTAGACAGGGTCGAAAAGAATCTTTGGGCGCATTGGACTTCATAAATGCAAGTACTGAGTACAGGAGATGGGACGTTATTATTAAGTGGAATAATACGTTGGTGGAGACCAATATGGAGTATACTGAGCAGCTTTTGTGTCCAGGAAAACAATGCCGATGAATTTGAAAGATTGCAGAGAAAAAAATATAATATGTACGTTTATTGGGAATTGGAGAGCTGAGTGGTCGTGAAATGTTGAATAGGTTAGGACGTTACTCCCTAGAACGTCCGAAAACGATGGGAGATTTCATAGGCATACAAAATTATGAGTGTTATAGAAAGGGTAAATGCAGGCAGGATTTTCCCTCTGAGTTTGGGAAAGACTAGAACTAGAGGTCGCAGTTTTAGGGTGAAATATGACATATCTAAGTGAATTCTGAGTGGGATTTCCTTGACTCAGAGGGTGTTGCGGGCATGGGAAGAGCTGTCGGCCGATGTGGGTTTGATTGCATTGCAGAGAAGTTTGGATAAGTACTAAATGGACAAAGGGATTCATTTTCTTTGTTGCTGTGCTCTCTCACTCCAGGTAAAGTGTAGATGAAAGGGAACTGGTTGGCTCCGTTGTCGGGGGGGAAGGGTTATGTTTTAAAGCCTTCTTGATGGGGAATAGAACTGTATAGGTACTGGAAATCCATGGACAAAATGAGACGATCAGGGCCAGGGATTTTAAAGTTGCCGAAGTGCTCAGGAGCGTGGAGGTAGATGGAACTGGACTGAACCGAGGGGGATAAAATGAATTCGAGCCATACGTTCACATGTTTAGTCAGGGAGGGGCAGGCAGAGACAATGGCCCTACCCACAAAAAGAGATAGGAACGCACAGACAGTAACACGCAAAGACAGACCCAAAAACCCGACAAATACTCAGAGACACAAACACAAAAAGACATACAAAGATGCAAAATAACATACAGATACAAACATCCACATGCATACACACACACACACACACACACACAAAGCGACACTTTCACATCTGTCTCCCCTGGCCTTCACTCTGTTCTGCTTACATTCAATATTCGATACGTTTAAATCTGCTTTCTCCCTAACGGGGTTGTTCCCTCATTTTTCTGAGATCAACGAGTTCAGAAGGGGAGCCAGCAAAGGCTGCTCATAGGTTCCGTCTTTCATGTCCCATCAAACCTCCTCAAATGTATTGAGTAGAGACTGTCCGAGCTCTCCCCTGTTCAGAATTAAACCCGTGATATTGCTGTATCCCCTACAAACAATGTGATGCGAGACAGTTCACGAAGCAGTACACACACATCCTTCTGGTGTTCTGAAAAGTTTCTTCCACATTAGCCAGGTGTTCTCCGTAGCCACGCCGTCTCGACAGAGACCGAGCGCTGTCTGCGAGCCGGTCTCTGACACAAACACACATTAATAATGAATGTATTTAGAACCTTTAACTTTTTAAAGGTAGAATCAACTATTTTATGAACTGTTTGAACTGATTCGTGCTCTGGGATAATCTACTGTGCATGCGTGGACGGAAGCGGGTTTTGGTGTGGACACTGAATTGGGGGTGAACACGGATTTAGGTATGTGCGCTGATTTAGGGTGTGTCAGCTATTACGGGGTTGTCCACGGACTTGGGGATCTTTGGATTTGGGGGTGCGGTTGATGAATCTCAGGATGTTTCATTTATAGATACTTGAATAATAACTGCACTTTGAATTTTTCTTGCAAGTATTTTTTTTTCCGGTGGAGTCAGCTATTTTGGAAACTATTTGAAATGATTTTTGCTCTCGGATAATCGACTGTTCATCTGGAGGTGTTAGCGGGCTTGGGTGTGTGGACGGATTTGGGGATACAAGCAGATTTGAGTTGCGCACACACTTGGGTATGTCAGTGGATTTCGAGGTGCGTCAGATATGGGCATGCGTGCTGATGTGGGGGTTTGTCAGCGAATATGGGTGTGCACACGGATTTGGGGATATCAGTTTAAACTGGGCAACCTGATGATATTCACAGTGCAGTCCGGGTCATAACAAGTGTCTCTACCGAATTTTGAACCGCAGATCTACTTAGAATGTATAAATAGCCTATCTGATATTTAAAAAAAAGGTGATTAATCATTTAATTAATGTTTCAGAGATCTAAAATCCATTTCAATAGATACAGGTCAAATTTGACCTGGAGCAGCCTCAATGTACAAAAACTTGGAGCACCTGTACAAAAGTATAAAAATTTTAAATATTTTCATTTTTGCACATTTTGGGTCACTTCAGGAAAAGTCATCAAATTTCGGCTAAAACTGGCATTTAGGGCGTTTTTACTGCTGTCAAATAAAACGGGTCAAATTTGACCCGGACTGTGGAGGCAGCAAATTTCTGACTGTTGGAAATGATCCTTGCTCCAGGGGCATCTATTATGCATCGGGGGGTGTCAGTGGTTTGGGTGCATACACGGATTTGGGGCGCGCAGGGATATGGGGATATGCGCGGACCTCGGGGTCAGTGAATTTAGGGGTTCACATGGGTTTGGAGTGTTTGATGATTTGGGGATGTCTGCAGATTTGGTGGTACAGGGATTTTGGGATGTGTGCAGAAATATGGATGTGTTGGCGAACATGGGAATGCGGAGCTATTTGAAGGTGCACACAGGTTTCGGGGTGTCTGACAATTTGTGGATGCACACAGATTTGGAGCTTGTATGTGGGTTTAGGGATATGTGCAGAGTTCGGCGTTTGACAGCTAATGACGGAGTGCACGCGGATTTGAGATGTTGTCGGGGTTGGAGGTGCGTCCGAATGTAGAATTGTGCACATATTTCCGAGTGTGAGTGGATATCGAGGTGCACACGGATTTTCGGTGTCTGGATATGGGGATGCACACAGATTTGAGGATGCTCACGGATTTGTGGATGCGCGCAGATTTTAGCGTGTGTCGGCACATGGACGGGATTACGTACAAATTTGGTTGTGTGGACGGATTTGAGGTGTCCATGGATTTGGTGTTGCGATGAATCTCAAGGTTGTTTCATTTATAGATACTGTAATAACAAATGATATTTAAACTATATTGAGGTTTGACTCAAGGTGGAAGCAGCTGTTTTGTGAATGGTTTGAAATCATTCCTGTTGTGAGATAATCTAATGTGCATTTCGGGTGTCAGTCTGTCTGGATGCGCACCGATCTGGGCATCTGAGTGCATTTGGCGTGACTGGCAGGTTCAGAGATTCGTACAGACTTGGGGTGCAGACAGATTTGAAGATTGCGCTGATGTAGGGGATTTTCGCGAATGAGGGCGTGCACAGTGACTTGCGGATGTGCGCGGATATGGGGCGTTTGTCAGCGCATATAGAGATGTCGGTGGAGTTGTGAGCACACACTGACTCGAGGGTGCAGATGGATTTGTGGAGGTGCGCAGACTTGAGATTGTCCGTCGATTTGTTGTTACGCACGGATTTTGGGAGTTGGTGGATTTAGAAGTGCTCAGGATTTGGGATTCACACGTATTTCATGTTTCTGAGGTGCATGTTTGGCGAATATCAAAGTTGTTTCATTTATGTATGCTTTTAAAATAAATAGTTTAACCTTTGAACTTTGATCTTGCTGTGTTTTAAGGTGCTTGTTGCTATTGTGAGAGCTGTTTGAAATGATTCTTCCTCTGTGGTTTTCTAATGTGGATGTGGAGGTGGCTGTGGATTTGGGGTACGCACAGATCTGGGTTGTTCACATACATAGGTATGTGGGTCGATTTGGGAATGTCGGCAGCTTTCAAAATGAACATGAATTTGGGCTTGGGGACATGTATTTGAGGGGGTGAGCAGGTTTGGGAGGATCGGAGGATTTGTGGTTCACACATATGGGCGGGTAGACACACAGAAAAACCTACAGCGCAATACTGGCTCTTCGGCCCACGATGCTGTGACGATCATGTACTTACTTTAGAAATTACCTAAGTTTACCCTCTATTACCCGCTATTTTTCTAAGTTCCATGTACCCATCCAGGAGCCTATCGTACCCGTCTCCACCACCGTCGCCGGCAGCCCGTTACACGCACTCACCACTCTCTGCTTTAAAAATAAAATCCTCTGTACCTACTTCCAATCACCTGAAAACTGTGCCCTCCCGTGCTAGCCATTTCAACACTGGAAAAAAAGCCTCTGACTATCCACACGATCAATGCCTCTCATCACCTTATACACCTCTGTCAATTACCTCGCATCCTCCGTGGCTCCAAGAACAAAAGGCCAAGTTCACTCAACCTATTCTCAGAGGGCATGCTCCGTAATCCTGACAATATCCCTGCAAATCTCCTCTGCTCCCTTTCTATAGTTTCCAGATCCTTCCTGTAGTGAGGTGACAAGAACTCCAAGTGGGGTCTGACCAGGGTCCTATATAGCTGCAACATTACCTCTGAGCTCTCAAACTCAATCCCACGGCTGATGAGAGCCAATGCACCGTGTGCCTTCTTAACCACACAGTCAACCTGCACGGCAGCTTTGAGTGTTCTATGGACTCGCACCACAAGATCCCTCTGATCCTCCACACTGTCAACAGTCTTACCCATTAATAGTACATTTTAGCGTCAAATTTGTCCTTCCAAAGTGAACCACCTCACATTTATCTGGGTTGAACTCCATCTGCCACCTCTCAGGCCAGTTTTGTATCCTATCGATCTCCCGCTGTAACCTCTGACAGCCAGTCACACTATCCACAGCACCCACATCCTTTGTGGCATCAGCGCATTTACTAACACGTCCCCCCACTTCCTTATTTCATGTAATTTATAATAATCGCCAAGTGAAGGGGTCCCAGAAAATATTCCTGAAGCACACTACTGGTCACCGACCTATATGCAGAATATGACCCGTCCACAACCACTCTTTCCCTGTTCTGTGCAAGCATATTCTGCATCCACGAAGCAAGGTCGCCTTGGATTAGGGTGTTTCTGGGTCCCAGTGGATGTTGGATTTGCGTCTATATATCGATTTGGGGATGCGTGCACATCTCGGGATGTGAGGGCAAACATGGGTTCGATGCCTTGAGGGTTTCCACATGGATTTGGGGGTGAGCACAGATTTGGGAGCGTTCCTAAGTTTAGAGCTGCACACAGATTTCGAGGTGTCAGTGAATTTGGATGCTCCATGCAAGTACATATGTATCTTGGTGTACACACCGATTTGCGGTTGTACACAGTTTTGTGTGTATTGGTAGACTTGTTGATGCACCTGGATTTGGGGTGTCCTTAACTTTGAATTTAGCCTTGCATTTTAAGGGACTGAGCATGGATTTGGAGATGTGCACTAATCTAGGAAGAGTCGAAGAATATGGGATTGCACACGGTGCTGAGGATGTGTGAGACTTTGGTGTGTCGACAGATTTAGGATGTCATTAAACGTTGAACTTTTTTTCATCCTATTTGTTTTAAGGTAGGAGCATTTATTTTGCAAGCTGTTTGAAATTATTCTTCCTCTAGGATACTGATTCGCATGTTTGCGAGTCATCGGTTTTAGGTTGCACACGGAATTGGGGTTCACAATGATGTGGGATCATGCACTGATTTGCGGGCGCACACGGATTTGGCGGTCCATACGGATTTGGGGATGCGCTCTGATATAGGAGGATGTTAAGAATATGCCGATGAACACGAATTTAGCGGTGAATGCAGATGTGGTGGAGTTTAGGCGTTTTTGGGGGTACAAACTAATTTGGTGACGCCTGCCGATATGGAGTGTCTGTGGATTTGGAGGTGCACACGGATTTTTAGAAGTGTACTGATTTAGGGGTGAGTCCGCGAACATGGGAGTGCACGCGGATATCGGGATTGCGCAGATGCGGAGGTTTTGGCAAATAGAAGGCTGCACAGACATTGCCGGCGGACTTGCAGATGCGCACCGATTTGAGGTGTGTCTGTTTTGGTGTCAACGTTTTAGGGTGTCTGGTAATTTGGGGGTGCACACAGATTTGGGAATCACCGTAGATTTAGGAGTTTATCCAGGAATATGGTGTGCACACGGAATTTGGGGTGCGTGAGGATCTGGAATAATCCAATGTGCATGTGGGTGTGCCTGCTGATTTGGAGCTGTGACGAATCTGAAGGTTCTTTCATTTGTAGAAACATTAACAACAAATGCAATTTGAATTTTGACCTTTGTTGATATTTTATGGTTCAGTCAGCCACTTTGTGAAGTGCTTGAAATCACTCTTACTTGGAGAATCGAATTTGAATATGGAGGTTGCAGCGTTCTGGGGGTACGCACAGATTTGGGGATGCACAAGATTTGAAAGTGCATGAAAGCACACACACAGGCACTCGCGCACACACACAGACAGATAAACACACACACACACACACACACACACACACACACACACACACACACACAGACACTCGCGCACACAGACAGACAAATAAACACACACACACACACACACACACACACACACACACAGACACTCGCGCACACAGACAGACAGATAAACACACGCACACACACACACATGACGGCGGTTTCTTATCTACCTCTCCAGCTCATCGCCATGTTCTTTGACATATGTGCGGTGATATGATTAAGACATTCTCACCCCACCCCCACTGGACTGTTGAGTTTTACGGCCATGCGTTAGGTAAGTGGTAGGTGCAAAACGAGGCCCCAACAAGTGTTCAACAACAACAACAGGAATTCTGCAGATGCTGGAAATTCAAGCAACACACATCAAAGTTGCTGGTGAACGCAGCAGGCCAGGCAGCATCTCTAGGAAGAGGTACAGTCGACGTTTCAGGCCGAGACCCTTCGTCAGGACCCCAACAAGTGTTCATTCATGTCGCCACACACAGAGACTGTATCTTACAAAGGACCATTTTGGTAGAATCTCCAAAAACCCCAACTACATCAAGAGTTTATACCGTTGACGAGAATGGCAATAGTGGGCGATTCAGTACAATTTCACAGACTTAATTTCAATATTCTGTATTTGATAAATGATTACTCTGAAGTACATATTTACAATGGAAGCAAATGCTATTGATAAGACACCTCGAAGGTTCTGATGCCGTTATTGGGACAAAGTTACTCACACAGCTGGTCTAAAAATTAATTCACTAAATTAATCACAACCCGTCACCGCGGGGATGGCACCTGTCTGATGTAATAGGTTTCTAAATAAGTTAAGGAGTTTTATTATACAATATGTTGAAGTCTGTCCCTGTGGGGTCGCTAGATGGTGTTTATAAACCCGGGACATGTGGTGCTTCAACATTTCATTCCAATAGACCGCCTGAGGCACAGGGGGACACATTGCCGCGCAGGGGAAATGTCGGCAATGTTGAAACGGTACTACAGTGTGCAGAAAATATTGTACCTGCTCATTGCCGTCACCGGAGTTCCTGGTGAGTGAGCAGAGCAGTTTATGTTTGGTATTTCCGTGTGTTAACCGGTATGAACCTGTTTATGATCAATCGACAAGCTTCCAACTTGATGATCTTTGCATAGATATCCGTCAAAGATATTTATCCTATCAATTCAACATCCTGATTATTTCATATTTAATGACAAGATGAACGAATCCCCGGTCTCTCCTCTAACTCAGGGGATCGACCTGAACTTTGTTTTTGCCTTTAATATTATCTTGTCCAGATTTGTCCCAGTACCGGGGCGGGCAGCTCTCCTGGACGGTGTAACTGGGAGGCTTTTAATGGGACCTTGTCCAGAGTTGTCCCACAGCTGGGAAACGGAGGGTCGCCGTGAAGGGGTGACTGGGATGGGTTTACATTGTGAAGTTTACTTGTACTGAGTTATTATTCAGACAGAACCCCTGGTCCAGTGTTTCACGTTTCCCGGTGGAGTCTGGCACAGATCACCTGAACCAGTGTCCATGCATCTGCTGCCGCGTGTTATCGAATTGAACTGTGCTGGAGAATTAATCCGTTAACGGAGTCATTCAGTCTCTGGTTACCAAGTTGTTCCTGAGACCCGTCGTAAATTGGGCGCTGTATCGACCTGAAGATAGGTCTCGCCCCGAAACGATAGGTTTTTTTTGGGTCCCGCCAGTATTTCGCGTGCGTTGCTCCCCTCTGTATCCCTTCTCGGTCCAATCAGACGCTGAGCTTCAGGAGGCCTGGTCAGTTACGGTTAAATCAGTGAAACCGGCTCCGTCAGTGACTGGAATCGGGATCAGCACCGATCGTTGTTGTTCATACAGCTTATTTTTATCCTCGACGATTGTTCACACATCGTCGTATCTTCATACTGAAAAAGGCAGGTCAGAGACAGTGTGACCCGTGTCCGATGTTAGATTAGCAGCCGTTCACAGACTCTGGCACGCTTGATCTTTAGCTGAAGTCCGATCCCTCTTTAATTCCTGGAGAATGTGCTCAGTAATGCTAAGGTCGGTTCTCCCCCACCCCCACACCTCTCTCTCTCTCTCTCTCTCTCCAGTGAATTTAATGGCGATTGTGATCCTGTCCCGGGGAAACTGCGGCCTCTCTACCTGCACCACTCGCTACCTGGTGGCCATGGCAGCGGCCGATCTACTGACTATTGTCACCGAGGTCATTTTGTATCAAATCAATTGGTATTACTTCCCGTGGAATTTTCTGGACATCACCCCTGTCTGCAGTGTTATCGATTCACTGACGTACGCAGCCACAGACTGTTCTGTTTGGTTCACCGTCACTTTCACCTTTGATCGGTTTGTCGCCATTTGCTGCCAGAAGCTGAAAACAAAATATTGCACCGGGAAAAATGCGGCTGTGGTTCTGACAACAACCGGCGTAGTGTTCTGTCTGAAAAACGTTCCCAGATACTTCACGTTTGAACACAGCGTGATCATCGATAACGTACCGTGGTTTTGTAGAACCATAAACAATTTTTTCACTGACCCTGGATGGATGGTATATGACTGGCTGGATATGGTTTTAACTCCGCTCCTCCCTTTCGCTGGGATCCTGCTGCTCAACGCTCTGACAGTCAGACACATTTTAGTGGCCAGTCGGGTCCGTAAGGGGCTGAAGGGTCAGAGCAAGGGGGAGAACCGCAGTGACCCGGAGATGGAGAGCAGGAGGAGATCTGTGGTTTTACTCTTCACCCTCTCCGGCAACTTCATCCTCCTGTGGGTGGCATACGTTGTAAATGTCATATATTATCAGGTCGCAGGAAAAATATCTGATTTCAGTGATTCCGAATGGATCTTTCACTATGTCGGAGTTTTGCTGAGGAATTTCAGCTGCTGCACGAATACATTTATTTACGCGGTGACTCAGTCGAAATTCAGGGAGCAGCTGATCGGCGCGGTGAAATACCCGGTCACCTCGGTGCTTCAGTTCATGAATAAAGCCGCGTCCTGAGCACTAGCTAGTGCGGGCCGCTGTGTGTCGAGCACGGGCTCTGTCTCCTCTCAGTCACCGCCTGATGGCCAAGGTGTTATTTCCGGGCGGGTTTTCCCCGCTACCGGCAGCTCCGGGACATTAGGGTAGTCTGTGTGGTGGAGGGAGGGGGCGTGGACGGGGGGGAGTAAAACACCGTCATGGCGACACATAAACTCGGTGTCCCGCCATATGCCAATCAATGTACTGCTCCAGAATGCCGCCCAGCATTTGGTCTGTGGATATGTCTATCTATTCCCTTTCCTGCTCAGTACCTCACAGTCTGACGTCCCCAGACAACTGTAGGGCTGGTGTGATACTAGGTGGCCAATCCACTGCCAGTTCTCTAGTCTCCAACTTTCACATGAATAATGGGCTAACGTGAAAATATAGGGCGGAATATGGATAAACACTTTTTGTTAAATTGGTGAAAAGCCGCCCCATCTTAATGACCGCCTCTGCTACTAATGACTGACGACAATAGCTGAAAGCAGATTGTAGCTGGGAGATTAGTATCCAAGGATACATATAGTACCGAAAGAACAGGCTGGAAGGCAGAGGTGGTAGCGTAGCTCTGTTTGTTAAAAAAAAAACAAACAAACAAACAAACAAAATCAAATCATTAGAAAGAGGTGATATAGGGGCGGAAGGTGTTGAATCATTGTGGATAGAGCTGAGGAACGACAAGGTGAAAAGACACTGTACGGACCATGCAACCGCAGTGAGGATGTGACCTACAAATTACAACGGGAGACAGTGAATGCTCACCGAAAGGGAAATGGTAGAATAGTCATGGAGGATTTAAATATGCGTGTAGATGGGAAAAATCAGGTTAATCCTGGATTCCAGGTCGGGGGATTTCTAGAGTGCCTTCGAGATCGCTTTTTAAGGCAGCTGACGTTTGAACCCACTGGAGGATCTGCTCTCCTGCACTGGGTGTGGGGCAATGAAGAGAAACTGATTGGAAATCTGAAAGCAAAACAACCTTTAGGGGCAAATAAGCAGAATGTTTCTGAGTTCACCCTGAGGTTTGAGAAGGAGAAGCGAAAATCAGATGTGCTGGTATTACAGCAGAGTAACGGTAATCACAGACACAATTACAATTGGCCAGAATTAATCGGAAAAGAACACTGGCAGGGACAACGGCAGAGCAGCAATGGCTGGAATTTCTGGAAGCAATTCGGAAGGCACCGGATAAATACATCACAAAAGAAGAAGAATTTTGCAGGAATGTCAATGCCTAAGAGAGGCGATATAATTGAGTAAAAAAATTGTGGGAAGTTAGACAATTTGGAAGCTTATGAAAACCAAAAGAAGTCAACTAAAAAGTCATTTAGAACGTAAAGATGGAATACGAATTTAAGCTAGACAGTCATATAAAAGAGGACACCAAAGGTTTCTTCAGCTACTTAACGTGTTAAAGGGAGGAGACGGTGAATTTCCGGCCGTGGGTAAACGAGAATTAGTAATGGGGGCAATCGAAATGGCGGACAGAATCAGTATTTTAGGAGTATGGGGAAAAATTGGCAGATGGTGCACAGTGTCGGGAAGTGCATAGAAGAAGAAATGAAAGGGTTAACTATTTTATAAATGGAAGGAAAATGAATTGTAACGCGCGGTTCTTCTAGGCTTAATCAAGGGGGTGATAATCCCCCAGCCCTGCCAAACTTAATAAATCTTGTTTGGGTGGATGCTGCGCGATGTGTCCCCTGTTATAAATCAGTACCCCGAAATAACAAACAGTACACAATATGCAATTAAACGATTAAGCTTTATAACTATTACCTTGACTACATGGTTAGTGGAGAAAATATATATATATATAATAACAATAAGGCACCAATCTGATTAAACGGTCCTGTGCGCACGAAGTTGGAGCTCACGCAGTTCAGTTGTTCTTCTTCCTCCATCGATCTCCTCCTTTGGGCCCCCGCTCGGACTCGACCCCTTCCGGCGATCTAACACATTTCTCCGTTCGCGTCTTCACTCTTCATCTCTCTCTCTCTCCTTCTCGCAAAAGCCCGCAAAAGCAACTGCTTCCAGAATCACAAGACAGGGCAACAAAATCCTGATTGGCTAACATGCATCAACAGTGCGGTTATCTCCGCCCATAACCAAAACATTGCTGCTACAGAGAAACCATTCCTTCAGCAGTGAACATTGCAAAAAGAAACATTACATAGCAGTGAACCCTTACAGCGCGTTACACTCTCCCCCAACCAAATTTAGTCATGTCCTCATGACGTTTAGATAGTTCGCCAACCCTTCCTACAAACACAAAGTCCAATCCAGATGCAAAGTCAGTGACATAGCTCGCCACAACAGCAGAGATCACACACTGTTCCCCAGGCGCTACATTGGTCAACCTATCCGGTGGTCTGCTAATTCTCTGAGAGGTCCGTACACCCTCACCTAACTCTTCAGACTCAGACGCTGCTGGTGATACTTCGTGTCTGCTTGCCGAGTCCTCCGCCACCCCCACCCCCGCAACCCGGAGCCCGCTGTCCCGTGTCCAGGCTCCGCTTTCTCTCCTTCAATGACCTGCTGTAAACCAGGCTGCCCACAACTCCCCCACGCCCTCCACCTCACCTGACTCAGTGGGAAAAGGGCCAGGGCTTTCTTCCTCAATCAATGGGGAGTTAGCGAAAGGCAGCATGTACCTCACATCCAATGCGATGAGATGGAGGATAAATGCGTGGCTGAGGGATTGGAGCAGGGGGCAGGGATTCAAGTTTTTGGATCATTGGGACCTCTTTTGGCGCAGGCGTGACCTGTACAAAAAGGACGAGTTACACTTGAATCCTAGGGGGACCAATATCCTGGCAGGGAGATTAGCAGGGGCTACTGAGGTGACTTTAAACTAGAATGGTTGGGGGGTGGGAATCAAATTAAAGAGGCTAGGCTTGAGGAGGTTAGTTCACAACAGGGGGATGGGAACCAGTGCAGAGAGACAGAGGGGTGTAAAGTGAGGGTAGAAGCAAAAAGTAGTAAGGAGAAAAGTAAAAGTGGAAGGCCGACAAATCCAGGGCAAGCATTAAAAAGGGCCACTTTTCAACATAATTGTATAAGGGCTAAGAGAGTTGTAAAAGAGCGCCTGAGGGCTTTGTGTGTCAATGCAAGGAGCATTCGTAATAAGGTGGATGAATTGAAAGTGCGGATTGTTATTCATGATTATGATATAGTTGGGATCACAGAGACATGGCTCCAGGGTGACCAAGGATGGGAGCTCAACGTTCAGGGATATTCAATATTCAGGAGGGATAGACATGAAGGAAGGGGAGGTGGGGTGGCGTTGCTGGTTAAAGGAGAGAATAACGCAATAGAAAGGAAGGACATAAGCCGGGAAGAAGTGGAATCGATATGGGTCGAGCTGCGTAAAACTAAGGGGCAGAAAACGTTGGTGGGAGTTGTGTACAGGCCACCTAACAGTAGTAGTGAGGTCGGAGATGGTATTAAACAGGAAATTAGAAATGTGTGCAATAAAGGAACAGCAGTTATAATGGGTGACTTCAATCTACATGTAGGTTGGGTGAAACAAATTGGTAAAGGTGCTGAGGAAGAGGATTTCTTGGAATGTATGCGGGATGGTTTTTTGAACCAACATGTCGAGGAACCAATTAGAGAGCAGGCTATTCTGGACTGGGTTTTGAGCAATGAGGAAGGGTTAATTAGCAATCTTGTCGTGAGAGGCCCCTTGGGTAAGAGTGACCATAATATGGTGGAATTCTTCATTAAGATGGAGAGTGACATAGTTAATTCAGAAACAAAGGTTCTGAACTTAAAGAGGGGTAACTTTGAAGGTATGAGACGTGAATTAGCTAAGATAGACTGGCAAATGACACTTAAAGGATTGACGGTGGATATGCAATGGCAAGCATTTAAAGGTTGCATGGATGAACTATGACAATTGTTCATCCCAGTTTGGCAAAAGAATAGATCAAGGAAGGTAGTGCACCCGTGGCTGACAAGAGAAATTAGGGATAGTATCAATTCCAAAGAAGAAGCATATAAATTAGCCAGAGAAAGTGGCTCACCTGAGGACTGGGAGAAATTCAGAATTCAGCAGAGGAGGACAAAGGGCTTAATTAGGAAGGAGAAAAAAGATTATGAGAGAAAACTGGCAGGGAACATAAAAACTGACTGTAAAAGCTTTTATAGATATGTAAAAAGGAAAAGACTGGTAAAGACAAATGTAGGTCCCCTGCAGACAGAAACAGGTGAATTGATTATGGGGAGCAAGGACATGGCAGACCAATTGAATAATTACTTTGGTTCTGTCTTCACTAAGGAGGACATAAATAATCTTCCAGAAATAGTAGGGGACAGAGGGTCCAGTAAGAAGGAGGAACTGAGCGAAATACATGTTAGTAGGGAAGAGGTGTTAGGTAAATTGAAGGGATTGAAGGCAGATAAATCCCCAGGGCCAGATGGTCTGCATCCCAGGGTGCATAAGGAAGTAGCCCAAGAAATAGTGGATGCATTAGTGATAATTTTTCAAAGCTCGTTAGAGTCTGGACTAGTTCCTGAGGATTGGAGGGTGGCTAATGTAACTCCACTTTTTAAAAAAGGAGAGAGAGAGAAACAGTGGGATTATAGACCGGTTAGCCTAACATTGGTGGTGGGGAAACTGCTGGAGTCAGTTATCAAAGATGTGATAACAGCACATTTGGAAAGCGGTGAAATCATCGGAGAAAGTCAGCATGGATTTTTGAAAGGAAAATCATGTCTGACGAATCTCATAGAATTTTTTGAGGATGTAACTAGTAGAGTGGATAGGGGAGAACCAGTGGATGTGGTATATTTGGATTTTCAAAAGGCTTTTGACAAGGTCCCACACAGGAGATTAGTGTGCAAACTTAAAGCACACGGTATTGGGGGTAAGGTATTGATGTGGATGGAGAATTGGTTAGCAGACGGGAAGCAAAGAGTGGGAATAAACGGGACCTTTTCAGAATGGCAGGCGGTGACTAGTGGGGTACCGCAAGGCTCAGTGCTGGGACCCCAGTTGTTTACAATATATATCAATGCCTTGGATGAGGGAATTAAATGCAGCATCTCCAAGTTTGCGGATGACACGAAGCTGGGTGGCAGTGTTAGCTGTGAGGAGGATGCTAAGAGGATGCAGGGTGACTTGGATAGGTTGGGTGAGTGGGCAAATTCATGGCAGATGCAATTTAATGTGGATAAATGTGAAGTTATCCACTTTGGTGGCAAAAGTAGGAAAACAGATTATTATCTGAATGGTGGCCGATTAGGAAAAGGGGAGGTGCAACGAGACCTGGGTGTCATTATACACCAGTCATTGAAAGTGGGCATGCAGGTACAGCAGGCGGTGAAAAAGGCGAATGGTATGCTGGCATTTATAGCGAGAGGATTCGAGTACAGGAGCAGGGAGGTACTACTGCAGTTGTACAAGGCCTTGGTGAGACCACACCTGGAGTATTGTGTGCAGTTTTGGTCCCCTAATCTGAGGAAAGACATCCTTGCCATAGAGGTAGTACAAAGAAGGTTCACCAGATTGATTCCTGGGATGGCAGGACTTTCATATAAAGCAAGACTGGATGAACTGGGCTTGTACTCGTTGGAATTTAGAAGATTGAGGGGGGATCTGATTGAAACGTATAAGATCCTAAAGGGATTGGACAGGCTAGATGCAGGAAGATTGTTCCCGATGTTGGGGAAGTCCAGAACGAGGGGCCACAGTTTGAGGATAGAAGGGAAGCCTTTTAGGACCGAGATTAGGGAAAACTTCCTCACACAGAGAGTGGTGAATCTGTGGAATTCTCTGCCACAGGAGACAGTTGAGGCCAGTTCATTGGCTATATTTAAGAGGGAGTTAGATATGGCCCTTGTGGCTACGGGGGTCAGGGGTTATGGAGGGAAGGCTGGGGCGGGGTTCTGAGTTGGATGATCAGCCATGATCATAATAAATGGCGGTGCAGGCTCGAAGGGCCGAATGGCCTACTCCTGCACCTATTTTCTATAATCATCCTCCGATTCAGCTTCCCTCTCATGGGCGCGGTCCGGCCCAGCCTTTCCCGCTGTGGGCAGTGCAGTCGCCCTGCGTTTTCGCAGAGTCCTCTTACTAGGTGTAAGCTCCAAGTCGGGCTCTGGGTCAGCCTGCACCTCTGGTCCCAGGGGCAGCAGGTGGTTCCGATGGATAATCTTGACAGGACCCTTCCCCTCTCTCTCGTTTCACCCGGAACACTGGTAGGTTTGGCATCTGACTCTCCACCACATAGGGTGTGGCCGCCCAGCAGACAGCTGACTTGTACTTTCCAGGTAGCCCCAAATTCCTTATGAGGACTCGGTCTCCCGGCAGGAGTTGGGAGAACCTCACTTTCTGATCATACCTCCTCTTATTTCCTCGATTCTGCTTGGCGGCTGCAGCCCCAGCCAATTCATAAGCCCTTTTCAGCTCGCTCCTCATATCACAACATACTTCAGATAAGGCTTCGGTGGTAAGTCACCCTCATCAGTACCAAAACAAGAGTCAATGGGCAAACTCGCCTCGCGCTCAAACATCAGATAACATGGCGAGTACCCAGTAGCTTCATTTCGTGTACAGTTGTAACAGTGAACCAGATCTCAATATGTTGACTCCACCTGCTCTTCTTGCTGATCTCCAGGGTCCCGAGTACGTCTAGCAAGGTCCTATTAAACCCCTCAGGCTGGGGATCGCCCTGCACGTGATAGAGCGCGGTCCTCGACTTCTCAACTCCAAGCATGCGCAGTGACTCATAGAAGAGTCTGCTCTCGAAGTCCCGTCCCTGGTCACTATGTATCCGCCTGGGAAGGCCATAATGAACGAAATACTTCTCCCATAACACTTTTGCCACCGTAGTCGCCCTCTGGTCCTCGGTAGGAAAAGCCTGAGCATATCTGGTATGGCGGTCCGTGATGACTAAGACATTCGCCGTATTGCTGGCATCGGGTTCTATGGACAGGAAATCCACACACCCCAGGTCCAGGGGCCCTGCACTCTGTAAGTGGGACAAAGGAGCTGCCCGCGTAGGCAGTGTCTTCCGGCGTATGCAGCGAATGCACGACTTGCAGTATTCTTCAACCTCCAACTTCATTCGGGGCAGGTAAAACCGGTCGCTGAGCAATCCATAGGTCTTCTTCACCCCCAGATATTCAGAATCATCATGAAGTGACTTCAAAGCAATGCTCCGATACTTCTCGGGCAGAACCAGCTGGCAACGCCGGGTCGGACCGGTCATGACGTGACCCGGGATAAGATCTGGCTCTTCAACTCCAATCGAGGCCACTCTTTCAGAAATGGAGGCACCGAAGCTTGTTTTCTCTTCTGTGTCTGAGCCCTGTCTCAATTTTCTACCGCAGACCAAATAGTGCCAATGCCCGGGCCATCCCGCTCAGCAGCCGCCACTTACCCAGAACTCAATTCCGGCCGCAGTGAGGTCACAGTGAACCTGGGGAATGACGTCATCGGAAGCCGCCCATTGATCCGCTGCTCGATCCGGCCGCTCCTTTTCCTCTGCCTTCACGGTGATGGCAAACTGTCACAGGGCCGTCACCCCTGGGGCAGGAACGCTCTCCCCCTCCTCGTCCCTGTCCAGTCCCTCATGTACCCGTCACCCCAGGGGCAGGAACGCTCTCCCCCTCCTCGTCCCTGTCCAGTCCCTCATGTACCCGTCACCCCAGGGGCAGGAACGCTCTCCCCCTCCTCGTCCCTGTCCAGTCCCTCATGTACCTGTCACCCCAGGGGCAGGAACGCTCTCCCACTCCTCGTCCCTGTCCAGTCCCTCATGTACCTGTCACCCCAGGGGCAGGAACGCTCTCCCCCTCCTCGTCCCTGTCCAGTCCCTCATGTACCTGTCGGGACAAAGCATCCGCATCAATGTTCCGGCTCCCCGGCCGGTGCTTCAGGCTGAAATCATCCACCTCTGTCCAAAAGTCTCTGACGGGTTTAGATATTCTCCACCCTCCTGTCCCTCCTCCCCTCCCTTTCTTCCCCAGGGGAGGGTAACCACACAGAAGCTGATTCAAGGGGTGACCCACTTTGGCGTAGCCCGTCAGGAATCTCCGATAATAACCACAGAACCCCAGGAACGAGCGCAGGGCGCTCACAGTCTGGGGCCTTGGTCGAGTGGTCACCGCTTCTATCTTAGCCGGGTCTGCAGCTACTCCATTTGTGAGATTATGTGTCCGATTTAGATAACAGACAGGGAAAGTTTTAACCGTGCAGCTTTCAGGCAGCCGAGCACCTTCAGTAGCCTCGCTTCGTGTTCTTCCAAGGTGGATCCAAATACTGTGATGTCATCCAAATTCATGAACACCTCAAGCAAGTTCATATACCCAACCATCTTCTCCATGACCCGCTGGAAGTTCGTAGGGGCTCCCGATATGCCCTGGGGCATCCTTTCGAACTGGAAGAATACCAGGGGACATATAAGTGCCGTCTTCTATTTGTCGGCCTCACCCATGGGGATCTGGTACTATCCACTCCTCAAATCCAGCACACTAAACCACTTCGCACCACTCAGGGTAAATGCTTCAGATACCGGTTGTAAAACAAATGGTACAGTAACGTGACCTGCGACCCCGTGTCGAATATGGCTTTAGCGTAAATACTCTCTATCCGTAGCGACACACTGGAGCGTGGTCCCACTAAGCCTTCAGGAATAGGGTCTTTTACTTTCGGGAGTACCTTGGTACATTGCTGGGAACGTGTTCCCCCAGAGACACCAGGCCGTTCCCTCACTGGGTCCCCTCTAGGTTTTCCCAACGACTCTCCCTGCTGAGGTACCCGGGAGCTCACTCTCCTTCTGGCGTGAGACCTGCTGCCAGCAGCCCTCCGCACTGTTCATCCCCTTGGGGAATCTGCAGCGCCCCCCCCCGCCCACAACAGCCCCAACATATGGGGGGGGGGGGTCACACCCGCTGATAACAACCGACGTATCTCCGTTCTCAACTCTGCCACAATCTCTTCTACCGCTCCCCGGGGTAGGCTATCTGTGGTCACTTCACCGCAGGGGACACTACCGAGGACTGTACCCTGCTGACTGAGTCCTCCCGTGCTTCCGCCGCGTTCTCCTCTTCCCGTACCTCTCTGATCAGCTCAACAAAAGATGGAGGGGACGCGTCTTACGAGACTGTCAGAGACCCCACACAATCAGATCATGGGACACTGCGCCCCTGGCTATCTGGTCCATTCTTAACCGATCCACCTCAGCCGCCTGTATGACCCCTCTGTGCCGCAACCAATTTAGCTGCCTCTCTAGCCGTAAAATAAAAGCAAAAACCTTCTCCCACTTCTCCTGACGCATGCTTTGAAACGCCACCAGGAGCTCCACTGGGCTTCCAGTCGGATCAAAGTCATTGCCCAGTGCTTGTTGATAACTGACAGCTGTCGCTACGGGATAATGTAACCTGACAGCTCTCTCGTCAACGGCCCGCCCATTCAAACTTTCAACCAATCACTGTCGCTTTTCATCATCCGAGCACTGCCACTCATCTAACAACTGAGAGGTCCGTTCCGCCCACGTCTCATACTCCTCCTCCCCTTTAGGGGTGGGTGTTATTCCAGAGAATAGGTGGAGCCTGCCATAACTGGGACTTGGAATCTGAATTTTCCATTTATTCGCCAGAGAAGTAAGGCCGGCTACTACCTCAGAATTCTCACTCTTCACCAGGGGACGTGGACTAATTAGACCTTCCAACTCCGACCACTCTTTCCCCTCACTCCACAGAAATGACAGAAACCTGTCTTTGAAATCTCCGCCCCCAGCTCCCTCAGCGCTGGTCTGCATGAGAACAAGAGCAGCATCCGCCATTTTATCAAGTCTCCGCTCACAATCACAACTTCAACAGAACCTAACAGTGGAATTAACAATTCATCCGGAGTACAAATATCTGCCCCACTGGTTCATTTCTCAGGGTAATTACACAGCATCCAACAGAATCAATCCCGAACGCAGCCCCCACAATTGTAATTCTCGCTTTGCCTAGCGGCTTAATCTCGGGGGTGATAACCCCCTTCCCGGCCAAACTGAAGAAATGTCGTTTGGATGGATGCTGCCCGATGTGTCCCCTGTTACAAATTAGTGCCCAGAAATAAGAAACAGAACACACTTTGCGATTAAATGATTAAGCTTTATAACTCTTACTTTGACTGTATGGTTAGTAGAGAAACAAAATTGAATAAAGGGTGCGATCTTATTAAACAGTCTGTGCGCAAAAGTGGAGCTCACTGATAGGCCGATCGGTCCCCATCGGCCTCCTCCGATCGTTACTGCCCTTCGGACCCGCGCTCCGAGTCCACCCTCTCCGGCAGTCTAGCAAATCTCTCCATTCGCGTCTTCTCTCTCCATCTCTCTCTCTCTGACAAAATCAACGCTCCTAGATTCACGAAACAGAGCAACAAAATCCTGATTGGCTGACATGCATCCCACAGTCCTGTTATCGCCAGCCATAACACGAACATTGCTGCTGCAGAGAAACTGTTACTTCAGCAGTGAACATTACAAAGAAGTCACTACATTAGCAGTGAAACCTTACAGCGCGTTACACATAACAGAAGCATCTGGCTTCCCTTGGGCTGTATTCCCTGGAGTTTAGGAGAATGGGGGCTGGGGTCGTGAGGGGAATCTCATTTAAACATTCTGAATTTTAAAAGCTCTGAACAGATTAGATATGCGAAAGTTATTTCCCATGGTAGGTGAATCTAGGACAAGAGAGCACAACTCAGGATCAAAGGTCATCCATTTAGAAAAGAGATGAGGAGAACTTACTTTAGTCAGAGGGTGGTAAATTTGTGGAATTTGTTGCCACATGCAATTGTGGAGGCCAAGTCATTGGGTGCACTTAAGACAGAGAGAGATGGGTTCTTGATTAGCCAGGGCATCAAAGGGTATGGGGAGAAGGCAGGGGAGTGGGGATGACTGGAGAATTGGATCAGCCCATGACTGAATGGCGGAGCAGCCTCGAAAGGCCGAAGAGCCGACCTCTGTTCCTATATCTTATAGTCTTAATTGAATTGACTGAGTGAATCCTTTCCCACATTTAGAACAGGAGAGCGGCATCCCCCAGTGTGAATTCGCTGATGTATTTTAAACTCAGACAACCGAGTGAATTCCTTCCCACAATCGGAGCAGGTGAACAGTTTCTTCCCAGTGTGAATTCGGTAGTGGCTCACAAGTTTGGATGACTGAATGAATCCCTTCCCACATTCAGAGCAGCTGAAAGGTCTCTCCCCAGTGTGAACTCGCTGATGCACCTTCAGTCGAGATGACCAAGTGAATCCCTTCCCACATTCAGAGCAGGTGAATGGCCATTCCCCAGTGTGAAGTCGCTGATGTTCCTTCAGTTGAGCGGAATGGGTGAATCTCTTCCCACATTCTGAGCAGATGAATGGTTTCTCCCCAGTGTGATCTAACTGGTGTGTCAGTAGTCTAGAACGCCGAGTGAATCCTTTCCCACAGTCTGAGCAGGTGAACGGTCTCTCCACAGTGTGAACAAACTGATGATCTTTCAGCTGAGCTGCATCGGTGAATCCCTTCCCACATTCTGAGCAGAGGAATGGTTTCACTCCAGAGTGGATTTGCTGGTGTCTCAAGAGCTGAGATGACCGAGCAAATACCTTTCCACATTCAGAGCAAGTGAACGGCTTCTCCCCAGTGTGAACTCGCTGATGCTCCTTCAGTACAGATGACCGAGCAAATACCTTTCCACATTTAGAGCAGGTGAATGGCCTCTCCCCAGTGTGAACTCGCCGGTGTGTCAGTAGGTCAGATGACTGAAGGAATCTCTTCCCACAGTCTGAACAAGTGAATGGTCTCTCCCCAGTGTGAACTAGCTGATGTTGTAGCAGGTGATTTGACTGAATGAATCTTTTCCCACAGTCTGAGCAGGTGAATGGCTTCTCCCCAGTGTGAACTCGCTGGTGGGTCTGTAGGTTGGACGATTGAGCGAATCCCTTCCCACAATCTGAGCAGGTGAATGGCTTCTCCCCGGTGTGAACTCGCTGGTGTCTCTGTAGTTTGGAGGAGTGAGTGAAGCCCTTCCCACAGTCTGAGCAGGTGAATGGCTTCTCCCCAGTGTGAACTCGCTGGTGTCTCTGTAGTTTGGAGGAGTGAGTGAATCCCTTCCCACAGTCTGAGCAGGTGAACGGCATCTTTTCTGTGTGAATTCACTGGTGTTCATTCAGTTGAGATGATTGAGTGAACCCTTTCCCACATTCAGAGCAGGTGAATGGCTTCTCCCCGGTGTGAACTCACTGGTGTCACTGTGTTGTGGTTGAGTGTGTGAATGTCTTCCCACCGTCCGAGCAGGTCAATGTCCTCTCACTGGTAAATTTTCTGATATACCTTTAGCATCAATAACAGAATGGCTTCCCACTTGCAGAACAGGTGGAGCATCTCACTATGGTGTGAACTTGCTGATGTATCTTCATTACTGGATGACTGAGTGGTTCCCCTCCCTCACACAGAGCGGGTGAATGGCTTCTCCCCACTGTGAACTCACTGGCGTGTCTGCGGGTAGCCTGTGAGTGAATCTCTTCCCACACTGAGAGAAGGAGAATGATATCTCACTGCGATCAATTCTCTGGCAATTCAGAAAGTCAGACGTTTGAATGCCTTGTACAATCAATGCAGTTGAGAACTGATCTCCAGTGAACAAATGCTGGTGTGTTCTCAGTTCCCGGTTCCAGTGAATTTCACAGAGTAAAAAGAGAAAACTTCATTTCAGAGACAGAATACATTTACCAGCTGGGATGAGATACTTCTTCATCTCCAAGGATCGACAACAGATGTGTTGGCGTTGCAAAGAAAATATTTGGTCACTCCTTAAATATCCAGACAGAGACAGAAAAACTGATGTTTTGTTGTGTTGAAGATTCCTGTACACAAGTGCTCTGCAATTTCAAACCTGTAAAAATATTTGCAAAAGACATCAATGGCTGAAGAACAATATTTCAGGAGAGGTTTTCGTCTGTGGTGAGAACATCAGAACAAAAGAAATAGGAGCAGGAGTCGGCCATCTGGCCCTTAGAGCCTGATCTGCCATTGAATAAGATCATGGCTGATCTGGCCATGGACTCATCTCCACCGACCTGCCTTTTCCCCATAACCCTTAATTCCTCAACTATGCAAAAATCTATCCAATCTTGTCTTAAATATATTTACTGAGGAAGCCTTCACTCCGTCATTGGGCAGAGAAATCCACAGATCCACCACTCTCTGGAAAAAGCAGTTCCTCCTCATCTCCATCCCAATTTACCCGAATTTTGAGGCAATGTCTCATCTACCAGTGGAAACAAATTTCCTGCCTTTATCTTCTCTATTCCTTCCATAATTTTACATGTTTCTGTATGATTTCCTCTGAATGTGAGCTCTGGCGTCACATTTTACCAATTTCAACACAAGTTGGGGGTACTCAACTTGAGATATACCCCAGGATACTGTGGGAAGTGAGGGAGGAAATTGCTGAGCCTCTGGAGATGATCTTTGCATATCAATAGGGAGAGGAAAAGTACCAGAGGGTTTGAAGACATTTTTCCCTTTTCAAAAAAGGGAGTAGAGATCAGCCAGAAAATTACAGACCAGTGGTTCTTACTTCAGTGGAGGGCAAGTTGTTGGAGAAGCTCCTGAGAGGCAGGATTTATGAGCATTTGGAGAAGCATAATCTGATGTGGGATAGTCAGCATGGCTCTGTCTAGGGTAGATCGTGCCTTACGAACCTGATTGAATTCTTTGAGGATGTAACAAAACACACTGATGAAGGTAGAGCATTGGATATATTGTACATGGCCTTCAGTAAGACTTTTGATAAGATTCCTCATGTGAGGCTCATTCAGAAAGTAATGAGGCAAGGATCCAAGTAGACCTTGCTTTGTGGATCCAGAATTGGCTTGCCCACAAAGCCAACGGTGGCTGTAGATGGCTTGTATACTGCATGGAGGATGGTGACCAGTGGTGTTCCACAGGGATGTGTTCTGAGACTCCTTCTCTTTGTGATGTTTATAAATGATCTTGATGAGGAAGGAGAAGGGTGCTGATGACACAAAAGTTGAGGGTGTTGTGAAGAGTCTGGACAGTTCTCCAGAGGTTACAGCAGGATGCAGATAGGATGCAGAACTGGCAGATGGAGTTCAACCCAGATAAGTGTGCTGTGGTTTATTTCGGTACATCAAATTTGAAGGCAGAACACAATATTATGTTGGGACTATTGGCAGTGTGGAGGATCAGCCAGATCTCGTGGTCCATGTCAATTTTACACTCAAAGCTGCAGCGCTGATTGACAATGTTGTTAAGAAAGCCTCCATCAACCATGGGACTGAGTTCACGATCGGTGAGGTAATGTTACAGCTATATAAGACCTTCTTTAAACCCACTTAGAGTCTTGAGTTCAGTTACCTCATTACAGGAAGGATGTGGATACCATAGAAAGACTGCAGAGGAGATTTACAAGGATGTTGCATGGAATGGAGAACATGCCTTACGAGAATAGGTTGAGTGAACTTTGGAGCGACGGAGGATGAAAGGTGAGCTGACAGATGTGTATAAGATGATGAAAGGCATTGATCATGTGGATAGCCAGAGACTTTTTTTCCTAGGGCTGAACTGGCAAACACGAGGGGCATAGTTTTAAGGTGTTGGAAGTAGGGTTAAAGGGGATGTCAGAGGTAGGTTTTTCACACAGAGAGTAGTAGGTGCATGGAATGCACTGCCAGCGATGATGGTAGAGGCAGATACCATGGAGTCTTTTGAGAGACTGTTAGATATGTACATGGAGCTCAGGAAAACAGAGTGCAATGCGGTTGGGAAATCCGAGGCAGTTTCTAGAATAGGTTACATGGACGGCACAACACTGTGGGCCGAAGGGCCTGTAATATATTGTAGATTTCTATGTTTCTATATGCACTCATCTTCGAACAAGGCACAGATCAGACATTCTGACTGACCATCAAATTCTCTGACTGTATTCCTGTCTGTGTGAGAATGCGCTATTTCTGACTTCAATCAACCTAAGACTTGGCTCAATTTGTCTCTGTCCTTTGGTATTATTTCAAGTTCTAGTCATGTTCCACAAGACTACAAAGAGCACTTGTTTCTACATGTATCATCCTGGAGATTTACTAATTACTCGGATACCCTCCCACCAGCTGATTGACAGTGAGGAACCCATCGATGGCAATGCCAATGAATATAAAGTGGAGGGCAGTGGCTATTCTCATTGGACTGCGGCACTTTTGTGATGTAAAAGCCACAAGTCACTTGTCATCGAGGAAAAGGTGTTTCATATTGCTATTTACTCAGAGAGAACTAAATCTGACGGAAGGTTTTATTTCCATACAGCTCTAATTGACATTTTCACTGACTGGAAGGTGAACTTTTCAACCGAGATTAACTGGGAACTATATTTTTGTTCCGAGTTACTAATCCTCGGATTTACATAGCTGAAACACGGCAGTGTTTGGGAGATACATTCGCTCCCATTTCCTTCGACTGTTGGGGAACAACGCTTGGTGGTGTCATCCATGGCTGCCCATTTACCCAGAAGGCCCCACGATCGAGAAACCTAACTGTCAGCCACCGAACAATAAAGCGATGCGCATGCGCCGCAGAAACGGCGGCGGCCCACCGCTCATTAGCCGAAAGCCTGGCGGCACTGGGTACGGATCGTGGGGCTGAGAAAGAGGGAACGGACCGGGACTGTGCTGGGGTGCAGGACCAGTGCGGCAGGAGCTGACAGTAATAGCCCGTCAATCACGTTTCAGACGCCGCTGATTAATTCCCCACCGGAGACCCCTCCTACCTGCGGCCGATCTTTGCGAGCCTCTCCTCTACTGAGCGCATGCGCGATATTTGGGACGAACTCATACCTCTGCGCATGCGCATGAGAGCAAACAGAAGGAAATCTGCAGATGCCGAAATCCCAAACAACGGACGGAAAATGCTGGAGGAAAGTCAGGGAGGCAGACAGCAACTATGGAGAGAAGTGAACAGTCGGTGTTTCAGACCCAGACCCTTCTTCAGCACTGGAAAGGAAGGGAGGGAGTCAGAATGTGGGGCAGGTGAGGTGATAGGGTAAACCGGGAGACGGGGAGGAGTGAAGTAAAGAGCTGGGAAGTTAATTGTTGAGAGATAAAGGGCTGGAGAATAATAATAATAATGAATACTCTATTGATTCCGAGTGGGAAATTCATTCGTTTCTGCAGCAACATCTAAAAGCACAGCTAGCAGCGGGCTGACTTTACTGAAAATAAAGTACAGAATAATAATATACACAATAACACTGTATCAGAGTGCAATAATAATGTATGAAACAACAATGCAGAGACTATTGAACTATGATGTGTATTCACCTGTCGCAGAAGATTTTTGTTACGATCCTTGTGAGGGCGGAGCTGAGTGAGTTTGTTGAAAAGGGGTCGGGGGCTTTGCTGCCTGTTCAGTAGGTCATGGAGAGGATGTTCCGGTTGTCCATAATCGATAACAGTTTGATCAGTGACATCCACTCCACCACTCACTCGAAGGAGTCCGGGTTGTGGCCAAGGATGGATCCAACCTTTCTGATGAGTTTATTTAGTCTTTCCCAACGTAAAACAGCGAAGAAGACTGCACTCGCTACAACAGACTGGTAAAAGATCTGCCACATCCTGCCTCACGTGTTCAAGGATCTCGGCTTCATTAGAAAATGGAGTCTGCTCATCCCCTTCTTTTAAACAGTCTTGGTGTTGGTTTCCCAGTCATGTCTCTCGCCGAGGCGAACACCCAAGTATTTGTCCTCCTTCACCATCGCAACTTCTTCTCCCAGAATGTATACAGGACTCATCATAGTCCTGTTCCTCCTAAAATCTATCACCATTTCCCTGGTTTTGACCACGTTCAGGAGCAGTTGATTCTTCCCTCACTATTCCACAATCCTGTTAAACCAGCCCTCTGTACCCCGAGTCCTGCCCATCTCTGATGCACCCAACTACGGCAGAGCCATCAGGGAACATCTTTAAGTGGCCAGACTCAGAGTCGCACTGAAAGTCTGAGGTGTTCAGCGTGAACAGAAACGGAGTCAGGACAGTCCCTTGTGGGGCTCCAGTGTCACTCATCTCCACCTCAGGCAGAGAACCACCCAGCGGTGTAAACTGGGGTCTATCTTTCAAGAACGCAGTAATCCAGGAGATAGTGAATTTGTCTACGCCCATCCTTGCTCAGACAACGTGGCTGGATTGTATTGAAGGCATTAAAGAAATCAAAAACAGTGACTCTCACAATGCCACAAGCATCATCCCGGTGGGAGTGAGCTCGCTGCAACAGGGAGATGATGGTATCATCCGCTCCCTCATGAGGTTGGTAGGGAAAATGTAGAGGGTCCGAGGTAAGTCTGGACCGGCCTCTGCATCACCTTCATCACATGAGGGCAATTGGTCTGTTGTCATTAAGTCCAGATGGAGTCATCGTATTGGGCAAAGGAACCAAAGAGGAAGTCTTCCCCAGCACCGGTATCTTTTCCTGACTCAGTCTTAGATTGTAATGGTGCTGCAAAATACCAGAGAACAGGATCGTACAGGCCTTCAGTACCCTGGGGCTGATGCTGACAGGGTCAGCAGATGTAGTCTCTCCCCCTGTCTCCTACCCTGACCTACAGTCACTGTCAGACGGGACAGAGGATGTAGTCTCTCCCCCTGTCTCCTACCGTGACCTACAGTCACTGTCAGACGGGACAGCAGATGTAGTCTCTCCCCCTGCCTCCTACTCTGACCTACAGTCACTGTCAGACGGGACAGCAGATGTAGTCTCTGCCCCTGTCTCCTACCCTGACCCGCTGTCACTGTCAGACGGGACAGCAGATGTAGTCTCTCCCTCTGTCTCCTACCATGACCTGCAGTCACTGTCAGACGGGACAGCAGATGTAGTCTCTCCCCCTGTCTCCTACCCTGACCTACAGTCACTGTCAGATGGGACAGCAGATGTAGTCTCTCCCCCTGTCTCCTATCCTGACCTACAGTCAATGTCAGACGGGACAGCAGATGTAGTCTCTGCCCCTGTCTCCTACCCTGACCCGCTGTCACTGTCAGACGGGACAGCAGATGTAGTCTCTCCCCCTGTCTCCTACCATGACCTGCAGTCACTGTCAGACGGGTCAGCAGATGTAGTCTCTCCCCCTGTCTCCTACCCTGACCTACAGTCACTGTCAGACGGGACAGCAGATGTAGTCTCTCCCCCTGTCTCCTACCCTGACCTGCAGTCACTGTCAGACGGGTCAGCAGATGTAGTCTCTCCCCCTGTCTCCTACCCTGACCTACAGTCACTGTCAGACGGGACAGCAGATGTAATCCCTGCCCCTGTCTCCTACCCTGACCTACAGTCACTGTCAGACGGGTCAGCAGATGTCGTCTCTCCCCCGTCTCCTACCCTGACCTACAATCACTGTCAGACGGGACAGCAGATGTAGTCTCTGCCCCTGTCTCCTACCCTGACCCGCTGTCACTGTCAGACGGGACAGCAGATGTAGTCTCTCCCCCTGTCTCCTACCCTGACCTGCAGTCACTGTCAGACGGGTCAGCAGATGTAGTGTCTCCCCTGTTTCCTACCCTGACCTGCAGTCACTGTCAGATGGTAACTAAATCTAGATCCGAGTTGACGAGGGACTGTTAATGTCAGATTCTGCAGATATTGCAACAGTTCCTCACACCCAGGACTGAACTCTGGTCACTCAGCATTGCAGGGGTTTGTTAGACCAGAACTCCACATGATACAGCACAATCAGGCCATTCGGCCCATCGAGTGTGCTCTGCGATTTCATCAGCACTCAGTTCCAGTTCATCGCTCAACACACAATCCAGAATAGCTGATCCCCAACGTGTTCAACTGACATCTCGTTGGCATTTTACAAATTTCCCCCTCTGTAATCAACGCTAACCTGATTTTCCCAATTGTAATTCCCCCATGACTATCGTAACATAGCCCTCTTGGCATGCATTTTCTCTCCAATTGTAATTCGTAGACCACATCCTTACAACGGTTCGAGGTCTGCATATAAATCATCGCAGGGTCTTGTTACACTTAATGATTCTTCGCTCTACCTACAGAGATTTTACATCTTCTGATACTTTGCCGCCCCTTTTTTTGTAATGATTTGATTTCATATTTACCAGCAGAGGCACCCACCCCTTGGCCTACTTACCTGTCCTTTAGATACAACGTGTCTGCTTGGACGTTAAGCTCCGGGTTGTAATCTTCTTTCAGCCACGACACGGAGATGTACTCAAATCACACTGTGCTACAAGTTCACCTTTGTTACTCTGTACACTGCGCACGTTCCTTCAGCCCTGCATTCATCACCCTTATAGATGTTGTCTCACTTTAACGGTGCAACTCATTCCGTTGACTGCAATTTTCACCTGATATCAGCCTCTGCATTTTTGTTTATTACGTGTGATCGTGAACAATAGCCAGGATCAGAAACGCTGATCAAGTCAACTAGTTCCCAAAGAGAACTCTGACAGGCCAATCAGATGGTTCACCGCTGCTCAGCGATAGAACACAAGAAAATCATATGTACAATTAAGAAACATTTAAAAAAAATAGTAGAAATACTGGAGTCATGATGAAGTCTGCTGGAGAGAGACATTTATACACCTGCTGTCCTCCATTATTCAAAGAGATTGAAGAATAAGGTTGCAGGGTGACAAAACGTGACAGGAGCACTTGGAACTAAAAACTAATCACGACTGGGAGAAAACAGCATCTGTTCTTTACGCACTGTTCTCTAGCAGTTTAAGGACTAAGTCCAGCCGGAACATAACTCAAAGTGCTCTTGAAAGTCAGGTATTAACCCTACCTGCCAACAGCCAAGCATTGCCATCCTGGTCCCCTTCATCATATCTTATGAAGAAGCATGTGCCTTCCCTCCCAGAGATGATAGGTGTTTGTGCACTCGACTCTTGAAGGCTTGGAACCCATCATCGCTGATGTTTCCAACCACAGCATCTGGAAGGCTGTTCCAAATTCTGATAGCACAGTGAAGGAAGCTTCTATTCAGTGTGTAGGTTCTCGTATCAGGCATAGACACAGCATGAGCAGGCACAGATAAAGCTGATCGTGTGGTGTGCCGTCTCTCATAACATGAGGGCAGCATGGTGCTTGCTAGTACTCTCACTGCACGCTACCTCTGTTGCCAACCAGCTACCTCATCCCCAGCACTCACACTCCGGTTCCCATCCCCCTGACAAGTTATTTTAAACACAAGCTGTAACAAACCTGCCCACGAGCATACTGGACCCCGCCAGGTTCAGATGCAACCCGTCCCTGTTGTACAGATCATTGCAACCCCAGGAGAGATCCCAATGACCCAGAGATCTGATGCAATGCCCCTGCACCAGTTCCTCAGCCACACATTCATCTGCCGAATCATCCTATTCTTACCCAATTTTGAAATGTTGTCTCACCTGGAAGGACTGTTTCTGAGCCAGAATGGAGCTGAGGGAGGAAGTAAATGGGAGCGTATAGAACTTCCCTCGCTGGCAAGGATATGTTTCAGGACGGAGATCAGTGGGGGGACCGGGGTAAGGTAAAGATAGGAAGGTAGGAAGCGGTTTAGACAAGATAACCATGCAAATCGGTCGGGTTATAAAAAATGTCAGCTGGTGTGAGTGTGTTTTGTGAGCCCTGCTACCTGCCACGCTCGGTGTCCTTCTCAGGTCAGCTGTCAGCTATTGCGCCAGTGTGGATGGTGGAGGCTTTACAGGGATGGTAAATGGTGTAGGGGTCAGGCGGGGTTACAAAATGGCGATGGGTGTAGGGTAAGAAGGGCTTTCACAGATGGTGAGCACCGCCAGGATCGGAGGTGTAAACAGAAATGGGGAGTGACATAAGGGTTTTCACAGAGGGTGAGGTGTGAACAGAAATGAGGAGTGATGTAAGGGTTTTCACAGAGGGCGAGGTGTGAAGGATCGGAGGTGTGAACAGAAATGGGGAGTGATGTAAGGGTTTTCACAGAGGGTGAGGTGTGAAGGATCGGAGGTGTGAACAGACATGGGGAGTGATGTAAGGGTTTTCACAGAGGGTGAAGGCCACAAGGATCGGAGGTGTGAACAGAAATGGGGAGTGACGTAAGGGGGTGTGAAGGAATGCTTCTCCACCACTAGGGAAACGTACTTCACTTGTTGTACCAAAATGGCATTTCTTTCTGTAACAAAATGGAACCTGTATTGTATCAGAGTGCTTTGCTAATAATCTTGGTGCAACATGATGCTGATGGTACCTGAGCACTTGAGTGCAGAACCGCAGCTGTGTGACTGGAAGAATGCCAAACAATGATTCAGCAGACAACAGAATGCACCTTGTCCTTGAACTTGTGTCCAAAGGGGTGATGGTATTGTCTCTTTTTGATAAAGCTATTACCAGCACCTGGGCAGTGCTAGTCTTCCCTTGCTGCAAATAAACATAAAAGCACTTATGATTGATCCACTCTGAGTTAATTGTTGTTCGTTACCAGACATGGTGAAAAGGTGCTTAACACCATCTCCTACCTGGACACTCACTCTTACCTGCACCCGCACCTTACTCCCCACCACTTCGCATCTCAACACTATACATCAATTCAGTAGAAACTGAAATACCCATTCCGTCTATTGAGTCTTCTCCACCATTCGATCGCGGCTATTGGATGCCCCCTCTGAACCCCACGCTGCTGCCTTCTACCAGTCACCTTTGACACCCTTATTAATCAACAATTCACTATTTACTTAGTTAAAGTCCATTACGCCACTGGTGCTTGGGTCAGCAATGAGGAGATTGCAGAACAGGTTCACCAGGATGTTGTGTGGATTGGAATCGTAACCTACTGTGTAAGGAGAGTTCGGATAAACTTGGGCTGTTTTCTCTGGAGTGGAGGAGCTCAGGGTGACCTGATAGAAGTTGATCAGATAACGAAAGATCTCGATAGAGTAGATAACTGCCACTTTTAATCTTCTGGGTCACAATGTCAAATACCAGAGAGCATGCATTTAGACAGATGAGGGACCTGTGAAATTCATTGCCACGGACGGCTCAGAGGCCAAGTCATCCTGTTTGGATAAAACATACATTGATTAGTAAAGTCATCAAAGGTTAAAGGGTGAAGGCAGGAGAATGAGGTTGTGAAGGAAAATAAAAGACACTGGGACAGGTACAGAAAAAGGAAACTTTAGAGGGAGGCGTGTCAAGCACAGACAGATGGGACAGACTCAGATAGGGGTTCTTGTCTGGCATGGAGCAGTGGGGCTGAACACCAGTTCATTTTCCACTCCCGGACCTTCACAGATATCATTTCTCATCAGTACAAGTTTTAAAAACAATACATTTCAATGTTCAAGTTCAACGTAAATTTATTACCGAAGTATGTCAACCAGATGCTATCAACAATTCAGTTTCTTGTTGGCAAGGCAACTCAACGCTCACCCCCAGCCTGGGGTAGGGAATGGGACCAATTCCAGAGGGGGACAGTTCGGTGAGTCTGAGACTTTGTGAATGAGCCCTAACACCATCCTCCTCATTCCCCTTATCCCTCCCCACTCCCCTCCCTCACACTCCACTGCATATGTTTGTGTGTGTCTGACAGAGAGAGAGAGACCTGTCTGCCCACTTCACCTTCCAGCAACCATGTCCCCTCCACCCCAATGCAAACTCCTGTACATACAGTAATCCTTGCGGGCTCAAATGATCCAATAACATTATGCCCTCCCTCCTGCACCAAATCCTTAGACACATGTTAAACTGTATAATCTTCCTATTCTTGGCATGTGGCACAGATAACAGACCTGTGGTCACAGCCCTGGACGAGCTGCCCTTTAACTTAGCACCTCACTCCCTGCAGAACCTCGTTACTCTACCAGCCCATATCATTGGTACCCACATGGATCACGACCTTCACTGTTCACCCTCCTGAGCAAAACTGAGTGCTCGGCCGGAGATAACCCAGACCTGGAGCACACAGGAAGCTACATACCATCCTGGAATCTCATTCTCACCCACAGAACATCCAGTACGTTCCCTCAGCTAATGATTCACCAATGACCACAGCACGCCTCTTCTCCACCCTCCCCTTCTCAGTTTCAGAACCAGACTAAGCGTCAGAGACCCTCCTGCTGTAACCTTCCTTTGCCAGGTTATCCCACCATCTCTAACTGTGACAAAAGTGATATATGTGTTGTTCAGCGGGATGGACACAGGGGTACACTGCACTTGCTGTTCTCATCCCCCCCCCCTCCCCCCCCCATTTCCGCTTCGCGACTGTCACTCAGTTTCCTGTGGCGTACAGCCTGGTTACAACTACCTCTCTATATGTCCGACCTATCACCCCTCCAGCCTCCCGAATGATCTGGAGTTCATCCAGTTCCAGCTCCCACTCCTTAATGTGGATTATTCGGAGCTGAAGCTGGATGCCCTTCTCACAGGTGTAGTTATCAGGGACACAGGAGGGTCTCCTGCCTTTCCACATCCCGCAAGAGGAGCTTTCCACTATCCTGCCTGGCATCTTGACTGTTCTAACTGAGCAAATGTGAGGAAGGGGGCAAAAACACTTCCACCTCCAGTATAACTTTGCCTTCTCTGTGCGAAGGCTGTCCTGACTGAACCCTCAAAGAGGTAAAGCCTCAAAGTCTCCACTCCAACTCTGCCCAGTCCAGCATCGGCCACTCCATTTGCTGCTGCCTAACGTTGGCATCTTCTTGATCATCAATCCTGACTGTTGACTGGCCCCTGGTGAAAGCTCAAAAATAACCTGCCCTGAAACCACTGCCTTTAATGCTCAATTGGCGAACTTGAGTGAATTACGCCCTCTCAAGCTTCTGATCTCTCCGTTTAACGATGGGTCAAAGCCTGGCAGGGTGACACAAGGATGAGTGACTGATTGAAACCCATCCCACACTCAGAGCAGGTGACCACCCTCACCACAGTGTGAACCCGCCACTGTCTCTGCAGTGTGGATGAGTGTGTGAATGCCTTCCCACAGTCTGAGCAGGACAACGTCCTCTCACTGCTGAAAACAGTCTGGTGTGTAGACAGGCGAGATGAAAGTGTGAATTCATTCCCAGTTGGAACAGGTGAACGGCTTCTACCCAGTGTGAACTCGCTGATGTTCATTCAGTTGAGATGACTGAGTGAATTCCTTCCCGCAGTCTGAGCAGTTGTACAGTTTCTCCCCTGTGTATACGTGCAGAGTTCATTCAATACTGGATGACGGGCGAGACCTCTCTCAGAAAGGGGTATCCTTGGCCGCTCCAATAGTGTTGTAAGTAATCCTGGAGTAACAAACATCAGCCTCATCGGTCCAAAATGCATTTTCATGTCCCAGCATCTTCTCAGTTAAGTTTCATTTCCATTCCTCAGACTTTCCGGCAAGTTCGGGGGTTCCTGTCCTCCAAAACGTAGCATGACAGGTTTGGAGAGGGGGCACCACACAGAGCTGTATTTGAGTGCTCGCAGCATAAGAAATAAAGTGGATGGTCTTGAAATTCAGCTAGATTGGCAATATGACGTTGTGGCCAAATCTGAAACTTGGCTAAAGGATGGCTGCCACTGGGTAAAAGAGAGTTGAGAATAGAGATACGAC
Source organism: Mobula birostris (assembly GCF_030028105.1). Lineage (NCBI taxonomy): Eukaryota > Metazoa > Chordata > Chondrichthyes > Myliobatiformes > Myliobatidae > Mobula > Mobula birostris. The sequence goes on along the minus strand of NC_092389.1, from coordinate 63,111,992 downwards.
CAATAGAAAATGACACGGGAGATATTGTGATGGGAGACACAGAGATGGCAGAGGAACTGAATGCGTATTTTGCATGATTCTTCACGGTGGAAGGCATCTGCAGTACTGAATATCTGACATTCAAGAGTGTCAGGAAAGTGAAGCACATGCAGTGAAAGTTACAACTGAGAAGGTGCTCAGGAAGGTTAAAGGTCTGAGGGTGGATAAATCTCCTGGACCTGATGGAATGCACCTTCGGGTTCTGAAGGAAATAGCTGGAGAGATTTCGTCGGCATTACTAAAGATCTTTCAAGAATCGATAGATTCTGGCATAGTACCTGATGACTGGAACATTACAAATGTTACTCCACTATTTAAGAAGGGTGGAAGGCAGCAGAAAAGAAACTACAGACCTGAAAGCCTGACTTCAGTGGTTGGGAAGTTGCTGGAATCGATTGTTATGGATGAGATTACGGAGTACTGGGAGGCACATGACAGGATAGGCCAAAGCCTGCGTGGTTTCCTGAAAGGAAAATCCTGCCTTAATAACCTACTGCAATTCTTTGCGGAAATTACAAGTTGGGTGGACAAAGGAGATGTAGTTGATGTGGTATACTTGGATTTTCAGGGGCCTTTGAAAGGTGCTGCACATGAGACTGCTTAGCAAGATAAATCTCATGGAATTAGAGGGAATTTACTACCATGGTTGGAGCATTGGCTGATCAACAGAAAACAGAGTGGGAATAAAGGGATCCTATTCTGGCTGGCTGCTGGTTACCACTGGAGTTCCACTGTGGTCGATGTTGAGACCACTGCTTTTTATGATGTATGTCAATGACTTGGACTGTTGGATTAATGGATTTGTGGAAAAATTTGCCAATGATACAAAGATAGGTGGAGGAGCGGGTAGTGCTGAGGAAACAGAGTGCTGGCAGAGAGATTTAGATAGTTTCAGGGAATGGGCCAAGAAGTAGTCAATGAAATACAATGTTGGAAGGTGTATGGTCGTGCATATTGGTGAAAGAAATAAACAGGCAGACGGTTATTTAGATTGGGAGAGAATTCAAAATGCAGAGATGCAAAGGAACTTGGAAGTCCTTGTGCAGGATACCTTAAAGGTTAACCTCCAGGCTGAGTCGGTGGTGAAGAAGGTGAATGCAATGTTGGCATTCATTTCTCGAGGTACAGAATATAAGGGCAGGGATGTGATGTTGAGGCTCTATAAGGCTCTCATGAGACCACACTTGGAGTATTCTGAGCAGTTTTGAGCTCCTTATTTTAGAGAGGATAAACTGACATTGGAGAGGGTTCAGAGAAGAGTCACAAGAATGATTCCAGGAATGAAAGGGTTACCACACGAGAAGCATCTGTCTTCTCTTGGGCTGTATTCCCTGGAGTTCAGGAGAATGGGGGGGGGGGTCGGGAGGGGGAATCTCATGCAATCATATCGAATGTTAAAAGCTCTGAACAGAGTAGATATGGGAAAGTTATTCTATGACAAGACAGCACGATTTCAGGATTGAAGGACATCCATTTAGACAGAGATGAGGAGAACTTACTTTACTCAGAGGGTGGTAAATTTGTGGAATTTGTTGCCATAAGCAACTGTGGAGGCCAAGTCATTTGGTGTGTTTAAGGCAGAGAAAGATAGGTTCTGGATTAGCCAGGGCATCAAAGGGTATGGGGAGAAGGCAGGGGAGTGGGGATGACTGGAAGAATTGGATCAGCCCATGACTGAATGGCCGACTTCTGCTCCTATATCTTCTAGTCTTAATTGGGATGTCTGAGTGAATCCTTCCCCACATTCAGAACAGGAGAGTGGCATCCCCCAGTGTGAATTCGCTGATGTATTTTAAACTCAGAAGACCGAGTGAATTCCTTCCCACAATCTGAGCAGGTGAACGGTTTCTCCCCAGTGTGAATTCGCTGGTGTGCCTTCAGTTGAGATGACCGGGAGAAACTCTTCCGACATTCAGAGCAGATGAACGGCTTCTCCCCAGTGTGAATTTGGTTGTGCCTCAAAAGATGGGATGACCAAGTGAATCTCTTCCCACATTCAGAGCAGCTGAAAGGTTTCTCCCTAGTGTGAACTCGCTGATGAACCTTCAGTTGAGATGGCTGAATGAAGCCCTTCCCACATTCAGAGCATCTGAATGGCCTCTCCCTAGTGTGAAGTTTCTGATGTACCTGAAGTTGAGATGTCCGAGCAAATCCCTTACCACATTCAGAGCAGATGAACGGCCTCTCCCCAGTGTGAAGTCGCTGATGCACCTTCAGTCGAGATGGCCGAGTGAAGCCCTTCCCACATTCAGAGCAGATGAATGGCCATTCCCCAGTGTGAAATCGCTGATGATCCCTCAGTTGAGCTGAATGGGTGAATCCCTTCCCACATTCAGAGCAGATGAATGGTTTCTCCCCAGTGTGATCTAACTGGTGTGTCAGTAGTTGAGAATGCCGAATGAATCCTTTCCCACAGTCTGAGCAGGTGAACGGCCTCTCCGCAGTGTGAACAAACTGATGTTCTTTCAGCTGAGCTGAACAGGTGAATCCCTTCCCACATTCTGAGCAGGTGAACGGCCTCTCCCCAGTGTGAATTTGCTGGTGTTTCAAGAGATGAGATGAAAGACTGAATCCTTTCCCACATTCAGAGCAGGTGAACGGTCTCTCCACAGTGTGAACAAACTGATGTTGTCTCAGATGAGCTGAATACGTGAATCCCTTCCCACATTCTGAGCAGATGAATGGTTTCTCCCCAGTGTGAATTTGCTGGTGTCTTAAGAGCCGAGATGAAAGAATGAATCTTTTCCCACATTCAGAGCAGCTGAACGGCCTCTCCCCAGTGTGAACTCGCTGATGTGCCTGAAGTTGAGATGACCGAGCAAATCCCTTCCCACATTCAGAACAGTTGTACGGCCTCTCCCCAGTGTGAATTTGCTGATGTATCTTCAGTCGACATGGCCGAGTGAATCCCTTACCACAGTCTGAGCAGGTAAACCGTCTCTCCCCAGTGTGAATGAACTGATGTTGTAGCAGGTGATTTGACTGAGTGAATCCCTTCCCACAGTCTGAGCAGGTGAATGGCCTCTCCCCAGTGTGAACTCGCTGGTGTCTATGTAGTGTGGACGATTGAGTGAATCCCTTCCCACAGTCTGAGCAGGTGAACGGCATCTTTTCTGTGTGAACTCGCTGGTGTTCATTCAGTTGAGATGATTGAGTGAATCCTTCCCCACATTCAGAGCAGGTGAATGACTTCTGCCCAGTGTGAACTCGCTGGTGTCACTGTGGCGTGATTGACTGTGTGAATGCCTTCCCACCGTCCGAGCAGGTCAATGTCCTCTCACTGGTGAATTTTCTGATATACCTTTAGCATCAATAACAGAATGGTTTCCCGCTTGCAGAACAGGTGGAGCATCTCACTATGGTGTGAACTTGCTGATGTATCTTCAGACTGGATGACTGAGTGGTTCCCCTCCCTCACACAGAGTGGGTGAATGGCCTCTCCCCACTGTGAACTCACTGGCGTATCTGTGGGTAGCCTGTGAGTGAATCTCTTCCCACACTGAGAGAAGGAGAATGATATCTCTATGCGATCAATTCTCTGGCAACTCAGAAAGTCAGACGTTTGAATCACTTGTACAATCAAAGCAGTTGAGAACTGATCTCCAGTGAACAAATGCTGGTGTGTTCTCAGCTCCCGGTTCCAGTGAATTTTACAGAGTAAAAACAGAAAACTTCATCTCAAAGACAGAATACATTACCAGCTGGGATGAAACACTTCTTCATCTCCAAGGATCGACAACAGATGTGTTGGTGCAGCAAAGAAAATATTTGGTCACTCCTTAAATATCCAGACAGCAAAACTGATATGTTGTTGTGTTTGAGATTCCCGTACACAAGTGTTCTGCCATTTCAAACCTGTAAAAATATTGGCAATCGACATCAATGGGTGAAGGACAATATTTCAGGAGAGGTTTCAGTCTGTGGTGAGAACATAAGAAATAGGAGCAGGAGTCGGCCATCTGGCCCTTTGAGCCTGATCTGCCATTGAATAAGATCATGGCTGATCTGGCCATGGACTCATCTCCACCTACCTGCCTTTTCCCCATAAACCTTAATTCCCCAACTATGCAAAAATCTATACAATCTTGACTTAAATACATTTACTGATGTAGCCTCCACTCCTTCACTGGTCAGAGAAATCCACAGATTCACTATCCTCTGGGAAAAGCAGTTCCTCCTCATCTCAATCTCCCACCGAACCTTGCGGCAATGTCCTCTAATTCTAGTCTCATCTACCAGTGGAAACAACTTTCCTGCCTCTATCTTATCTATTCCTTCCATAATTTTACATGTTTCTATATGATCTCCAAATGTGAGCTCTGGCATCACAATTTTAGCAATTTCAACACAAGTTGGGGGTACTCAACTTCAGATATACCCCAGGATACTGTGTGAAGTGAGGAAGGAAATTGCTGAGCCTCTGGCGATGATCTTTGCACATCAATAGAGAGAGGAAAAGTACTAGAGGATGAGGAGATATTGTACCCTTTTCAAGAAAGGGAGTAGAGATAAGCCAGGAAATTACAGACCAGTGGTTCTTACTTCAGTGGAGGGCAAGTTGTTGGAGAAGCTCCTGAGAGACGGTCTTCTATTGGCTCTCCTCCATTATGTCCCGTTTAAGTTTAGAGACAATAAGAAGTGGGACATTTGCTACATCCTTTAAATTTGAGCAAATCTGGTGACCTTTTATCCAATATTTTCATTTAATTTGATTTATTACTCTTTCATTTTTTTCTGACATTTTAGATTTGATCAGGAAGTCTTTCTTTCTTCTTTTTTGGTTGTACCCTCTAAATGGACTGCCCAGTCCCTCTTTTTTTGTTTTTTTCTTCTATAGTGTAGTGGATTTTTTTTCTGTTCACTTATAAAAATATAACAATTACAGCAAGGAAACAGGCCATCTCGGTCCTTCTAGTCCGTGCCGAACGCTTACTCTCACCTAGTCCCATCTCCCTGCACTCAGCCCATAACCCTTCATTCCTTTCCTGTCCATATAACCACCCAATTTTTTTTAAGTGAGAAAATCGAGCTTGCCTCTACTACTTCTACTGGAAGCTCGTTCCACACAGCTACCACTCTCCGAGTCAAGAAGTTCCCCCTCGTGTTACCCCTAAACTTTTGCCCCTTAGCTCTCAACTCATGTCCTCTTGCTTGAATCTCCCCTACACTCAATGGAAAAAGTCTATCCACGTCAACTCTATCTATCCCCCTCATAATTTTAAATACCTCTATCAAGTCTCCCCCCAACCTTCTACGCTCCAAAGAATAAAGACCTAACTTGTTCAACCTTTCTCTGTAACTTAGGTGCTGGAACCCAGGTAACATTCTAGTAAATCTTCTCTGCCCTCTCTCAATTTTGTTGACATCGTTCCTATAATTCGGTGACCAGAACTGTACACAATACTCGAAATTTGGCATTACCAATGGCTTGTACAATTTTAACATTACATTCCAGCGACGGAAGACGAGAGGTGCCCTTACAGATGTGTATAAGATGATGAAAGGCATTGATCGTGTGGGTAGCCAGAGGCTTTTTCCTGGGGCTGAACTGGCAAACACGAGGGGCGTAGTTTTAAGGTGTTGGAAGTAGGGTGAAAGGGGATGTCAGAGGTAGGTTTTTCACACAGAGAGTAGTAGGTGCATGGAATGCACTGCCAGTGATGATGGTAGAGGCAGATACCATGGAGTCTTTTGAGAGACTGTTAGATATGTACATGGAGCTCAGGAAAACAGAGTGCAATGCGGTTGGGAAATCCGAGGCAGTTTCTAGAATAGGTTACATGGACGGCACAACACTGTGGGCCGAAGGGCCTGTAATATATTGTAGATTTCTATGTTTCTATGTGCACTCATCTTCGAACAAGGCACGGATCAGACATTCTGACTGACCATCAAATTCTCTGACTGTATTCCTGTCTGTGTGAGAATGGGCTATTTCTGACTTCAATCAACCTGTGACTTGGCTGAATTCGTCTCTGTCCTTTGGTATTATTTCAAGTTCTAGTCATGTTCCACAAGACTACAAAGAGCACTTGTTTCTACATGTATGATCCTGGAGATTTACTAATTACTCGGATACCCTCCCACCAGCTGATTGACAGTGAGGAACCCATCGATGGCAATGCCAATGAATATAAAGTGGAGGGCAGTGGCTATTCTCACTGGACTGCGGCACTTTTGTGATGTGAAAGCCACAAGTCACTTGTCATCGAGGCAAAGGTGTTTCATATCGTTATTCACTCAGAGAGAACTAAATCTGACGGAAAGTTTTATTTCCATACAGCACTAATTGACATTTTCACCGACTGGAAGGTAAACTCTTCAACCGAGATTAACTGGGAACTATATTTTTGTTCGGAGTTCATAATCTCTCGGATTTACATAGCTGGAGCTCAGCAGTGTTTGGGAGATACATCCGCTCGCCCTTCCTTTGACTGTACGGGACAACGCCGGTACGATCGCCCATGGCTGCCACTTTACCCAGAAGCCCTCACGATGAGAAACCTCCCTGTCCACCATCGAAATACAGGAATGCGCATGTGCGGCAAAACTGGCGGCGCAGACGCCCGCGGCCTACGAGTCGAAAGCTCTCTTGGGCCCGGGTACGGATCGTGGGGCTGAGAAAGAGGGAAAGGACTAGGACTGTCGTGGGTTGCAGCACCAGTGTGGCTGGAAATCACAGTAATTGTCCTTCGGTCGCGTTTCAGACGCCGGTGATTACTTTTTACCGCCCGGAGCTCGCTCTTACCTGCCACCGATCACTGTGAGCTTCTCGTCTACCCAACGCATGCGCGATATCCGGCATTGGTCCCGCCGACCACGCATGCGCATTGGTTTAAATCGGAGACTCTGCAGATGCGGAAAACCAAAGCAACTCACACAAAGTGCTGGAGGAACTCGGGGAGGCGGCAGCAACTATGGAGAGGAGTGAACAGTCGGCGTTTCAGACCGAGACCTTTCAAATCTCTTACTATCTCTTCTTTCAGTTAGTCCTGACGAAGGATCTCGGCCCGATACATCGACTGCTCATCTTTCTATAGATGGTGCCCGGCCGACTGCGTTCACCAGCAACTTTTGAGTGTTGCCCGTCTTCAGGACTGGAAAGGAAGGGAGGGTGTCAAAATGTTGGGGGAGATGAGGTGATAGGTGAAACCGGGACATAACAAACAACTGGCTAGTTTACGATGTTAAATGTCCGTTACGTCGCTTCTTTTTTCGAGTTCTGTGCCTGAAGATCGCAAAGATCCCGGGTCTTCAGACACACAGCAGATATTCCGACACCCCCGACGACAAACGGGTCTCCTGTCGTGACACCTACCCTCGATCCGCCCGTCTCGACAACCCCGAAATCCTAGGCTTCCGAATTCGAGCCGAACTCTTGGGCCGAGCCTTTGGCGTGCCGAACAACGGCCAGTAATGGAACCCCGACAGCGGGTCGCATTTCGGCAAAGAACTGTAATCAGCGTGTAACCCCAGGTAAGAGTTTTAAAAAGAACCATGAAATGGAAAAATAGAGATATTAAAGATGGAAATAGAGCTTTTTTCCGAAGATGCAAGCAAAGGAGTCGCCGCTAGGCCCCATTAACCTTTCTAAGCTTCGTCTTCATTGCCTAATCCGATGTCTAATTTACACACATGCCTGTGCCTAAACCCAAATGATCTCTAACACGCCCACGTGCTTCTTCCTAAACCCAAACTGATCTCTAACTCGCCCACATGCTTGTTCCTAAACCCAAACTGATCTCTAACTCGCTCACATGCTTGTTCCTAAACCCAAATAATCTCTAACTCACCCAAATGCTTGTCCCGAAACTCAGACTGATCTCTAAAACCCAGACCCCTGTCCCCAAGCCTAAATCTGTCCTCCCACAACATGGCATCCCAGCCACTGAATCCTAATCTGCATTGTAACTCCTCACATCCCTGTCTCTGAACTTATTCTGATCTCGAACACCCCACATCACAGTCGCTAAACCCTAATGCATCCTGGAATCTAACACCCCACCTCTGTCCCTAAACCCTCATGTAATCTGATATCTAACAAACCTAAACTGATATCGAGCACCCCACATTATTGTCCCTAAACCCTAATGCAGTCTGGTATCTCACACCCCACATGTCTGTACTTAAACCTAATCTGATGTCTAAGACTCCACACCACTGTCTCTAATCCCTAATGTAATCTGATGTCTATCACCCCACATCTGTCCCCAAAACTAATCTCTTCTGATCACTGACACCCCACTTCCCAGACCCTGAAGCATAATTTGAACCTTGTCTCTCCACATCCCTGTCCCTAAACCCTGACCTGACTTCTACGCACCCCCCACCATATCTCTGTCCTCAAACGTAAATGGAGCCTCTCACAACGTCTCATCCCTGCACCTTACTGTCATATGAACACTAATTTCCTGACATCCCTTTCTTGAAATCTTAAACCGAACACAGAACCCCCTCCTCCCTGTTCCTAAAGGTTAGTCTGACCTCTCACACCCCACCCTCCTGTCCCTAAACGTTAACCAACCTAACCCACCACAACCATGTCCCTAAACGCCAATCTATACCTCTCCACATCCCTCATCCGA